>NC_058411.1:119581017-119583626 GCF_002201575.2 Neomonachus schauinslandi | reverse complement strand
TTTTTTTTTTTTTCTTAACATATATTGCGTTATTTGTTTCAGAGGTACAGATCTGAGATTCAACAGTCTTGCAAAATTCACAGCGCTTACCAGAGCACATACCCTCCCCAGTGTCTATCACCCAGTCACCCCATCCTTCCCACCCCACCCCCCACTCCAGCAACCCTCAGTTTGTTTCCTGAGATTAAGAATTCCTCATATCAGTGAGATCATATGATACTTGTCTTTCTCTGATTGACTTATTTCACTCAACATAATACCCTCCAGTTCCATCCACGTCGTTGCAAATGGCAAGATCTCGTTCCTTTTGATGGCTGCATAATATTCCATTGTATATATATACCAGATCTTCTTTATCCATTCATCTGTTGATGGACATCTTGGCTCTTTCCACAGTTTGGCTATTGTGGACATTGCTGCTATAAACATCGGGGTGCACGTACCCCTTCGGATCCCTACTTTTGTATCTTTGGGGTAAATACCCAGTAGTGCAATTGCTGGATCATAGGGTAGCTCTATTTTCAACTTTTTGAGGAACCTCCATACAGTTTTCCAGAGTGGCTGCACCAGCTTGCATTCCCACCAACAGTGTAGGAGGGTTCCCCTTTCTCCGCATCCCCGCCAACATCTGTCATTTCCTGACTTGTTAATTTTAGCCATTCTGACAGGTGTGAGGTGGTATCTCATTGAGGTTTTGATTTGGATTTCCCTGATGCCGAGCGATACTGAGCACTTTTTCATGTGTCTGTTGGCCATTTGGATGTCTTCTTTGGAAAAATGTCTTTTCATGTCTTCTGCCCATTTCTTGATTGGATTCTTTGTTCTTTGGGTGTTGAGTTTGATGAGTTCTTTATAGATTTTGGATACTAGCCCTTTATCTGATATGTCATTTGCAAATATCTTCTCCCATTCTGTTGGTTGTCTTTTGGTTTTGTTGACTGTTTCCTTTGCTTTGCAAAAGCTTTTTATCTTGATGAAGTCCCAATAGTTCATTTTTGCCCTTGCCTCCCTTGCCTTTGGCGATGTTTCTAGGAAGAAGTTGCTTCGGCTGAGGTCAAAGAGGTTGCTGCCTGTGTTCTCCTTTAGGATTTTGATGGACTCCTGTCTCACATTGAGGTCTTTCAACCATTTGGAGTCTATTTTTGTGTGTGGTGTAAGGAAATGGTCCAGTTTCATTCTTCTGCATGTGGCTATCCAATTTTCCCAACACCATTTGTTGAAGAGACTGTCTTTGTTCCATTGGACATTCTTTCCTGCTTTGTCAAAGATGAGTTGACCATAGAGTTGAGGGTCCATTTCTGGGCTCTCTATTCTGTTCCATTGATCTATGTGTCTGTTTTTGTGCCAGTACCATGCTGTCTTGATGATGACAGCTTTGTAATAGAGCTGGAAGTCCGGAATTGTGATGCCGCCGGCTTTGCTTTTCTTTTTCAACATTCCTCTGGCTATGCGGGGTCTTTTCTGGTTCCATACAAATTTTAGGATTATTTGTTCCATTTCTTTGAAAAAAGTGGATGGTATTTTGATGGGGATTGCATTGAATGTGTAGATTGCTCTAGGTAGCATTGACATCTTCACAATATTTGTTCTTCCAATCCATGAGCATGGAATGTTTTTCCATTTCTTTGTGTCTTCCTCAATTTCTTTCATGAGTATTTTATAGTTTTCTGAGTACAGATCCTTTGTCTCTTTGGTTAGATTTATTCCTAGGTATCTTATGGTTTTGGGTGCAATTGTAAATGGGATCGACTCCTTAATTTCTCTTTCTTCTGTCTTGTTGTTGGTGTATAGGAATGCCACTGACTTCTGTGCATTGATTTTATATCCTGCCACTTGACTGAATTCCTGTATGAGTTCTAGCAGTTTTGGGGTGGAGTCTTTTGGGTTTTCCACATAAAGTATCATATCATCTGCAAAGAGTGAGAGTTTGACTTCTTCCTTGCCAATTTGGATGCCTTTGATTTCTTTTTGTTGTCTGATTGCTGTGGCTAGGACTTCCAATACTATGTTGAATAGCAGTGGTGATAGTGGACATCCCTGCCGCGTTCCTGACCTTAGGGGGAAAGCTCTCAGTTTTTCCCCATTGAGAATGATATTCGCTGTAGGTTTTTCATAGATGGCTTTTATGATATTGAGGTATGTACCCTCTATGCCTATACTCTGAAGAGTTTTGATCAAGAAAGGATGCTGTACTTTGTCAAATGCTTTTTCTGCATCTATTGAGAGGATCATATGATTCTTGTTCTTTCTTTTGTTAATGTATTGTATCACATTGATTGATTTGCGGATGTTGAACCAACCTTGCAGCCCAGGGATAAATCCCACTTGGTCATGGTGAATAATCCTTTTAATGTACTGTTGGATCCTATTGGCTAGTATTTTGGTGAGAATTTTTGCATCCATGTTCATCAGGGATATTGGTCTGTAATTCTCCTTTTTGATGGGGTCTTTGTCTGGTTTTGGGATCAAGGTGATGCTGGCCTCATAAAATGAGTTGGGAAGTTTTCCTTCCATTTCTATTTTTTGGAACAGTTTCAGAAGAATAGGTATTAATTCTTCTTGAAATGTTTGGTAGAATTCCCCTGGGAAGCCATCTGGCCCTGGGCTTT
>NC_058411.1:119321576-119576017 GCF_002201575.2 Neomonachus schauinslandi | reverse complement strand
ATTATTGTATTGTTGTCGATGTGTTTCTTTGCTTTTGTTATTAATTGGCTTATATAATTGGCTGCTCCCATGTTAGGGGCATAGATATTTACAATTGTTAGATCTTCTTGTTGGATAGATCCTTTAAGTATGATATAGTGTCCTTTCTCATCTCTTATTACAGTCTTTGGTTTAAAATCTAATTTGTCTGATATAAGGATTGCCACCCCAGCTTTCTTTTGGTGTCCATTAGCATGGTAAATGGTTTTCCACCCCCTCACTTTCAATCTGGGGCTGTCTTTGGGTCGAAAATGAGTCTCTTGCAGACAGCATATCGATGGGTCTTGTTTTTTAATCCAGTCTGATAGCCTGTGTCTTTTGATTGGGGCATTGAGCCCATTTACATTCAGGGTAACTATTGAAAGATAGGAATTTAGTGCCATTGTATTGCCTGTAAGGTGACTGTTACCGTATATTGTCTGTGTTCCTTTCTGGTCTATGTTGCTTTTGGGGTCTCTCTTTGCTTAGAGGACTCCTTTCAAGATTTCCTGTAGGGCTGGTTTTGTGTTTGCAAATTCCTTTAGTTTTTGTTTGTCCTGGAAGCTTTTTATCTCTCCTTCAATTTTCAATGACAGCCTAGCTGGATAGAGTATTCTTGGCTGCATATTTTTCTCATTTAGTGCTCTGAATATATCCTGCCAGTCCTTTCTGGCCTGCCAGGTCTCTGTGGATAGGTCTGTTGCCAATCTAATGTTTCTACCCTTGTAGGTTACATATCTCTTCTCCCGAGCTGCTTTCAGGATTTTCTCTTTGTCTATGAGACTCGTAAGTTTTACTATTAGATGTCGGGGTGTTGACCTATTTTTATTGATTTTGAGAGGGGTTCTCTGTGCTTCCTGGATTTTCATGCCTGTTTCCTTCCCCAAATTAGGGAAGTTCTCTGCTATAATTTGCTCCATTATACCTTCTGCCCCTCTCTCTCTTTCTTCTTCTTCTGGGATCCCAATTATTCTAATGTTGTTTCGTCTTATGGTATCGCTTATCTCTCGAATTCTGCCCTCGTGATCCAGTAGTTGTTTATCTCTCTTTTTCTCGGCTTCTTTATTTTCCATCATTTCATCTTCTATGTTACTGATTCTCTCTTCTGCCTCATTTATTCTAGCAGTTAGCGCCCCCATTTTTGATTGCACCTCATTAATAGCCTTTTTGATTTCTACTTGGTTGGATTTTAGTTCTTTTACTTCTCCAGAAAGGGTTTCTCTAATAACTTCCATATTTTTTTCAAGCCCAGCTAGTATCTTTAAAGTGATGATTCTGAACTCTAGATCTGACATTGTACTAATGTCCGTATTGAGTAGGTCCCTGGCAGTCGGTACTACCTCTTGTTCTTTTTGTTGAGGTGATTTTTTCCGTCTTGTCATTTTGTGCAGAGGAGAATAGATTAATGAGAGAACAAAATGCTAGCAGAGTAACAACGTCCCCAGAAAATATACTCTAAACAAATCAGAAAAAACCTGAAGCAGTGGGAAAAGAAAGGGAAAGAGAGAAAAAAGAAAAAGAAAAAAAAGAAAAAGATAAAGATAAAAACAAAAACAAACAAAACAAAACAACAACAAAAAAACCAGAATGTGATCAAATATGATCAGTGCCACACACTAGATTTGGGGTGTATTTTGGTCTTTTAGAAGAAAGTGCCTCCCAAAATTTTAAAGAAAGAAAATGATATGGACTTTGAAATGACTAAGTTCACCAATTCAGTCATCATGAACCCTAGTATGGGTTCTTCTCAGTGAGTTAATGACCTATTTGATGACATCTTCTTCAAAAATGTTTATTGTTTACTGAAATTTTATTTAAATAATGGAACATTTTTACTCATGTTTACTCTATGGTATGACATGTGATATTACAGGGTATCCAATGTCAAGAAAACTGTATGCTTTGTCTTAATGTTGATGAATCAATTATTTAGAGCCTTAGTAATGTGTCTTTGTGGTGGTATAAACCATCTCTCCACTAATAAATAGTATGTATAAGCCATACACACACATATTTCTGATTTTGAACTACTATCGTACTTCTATCTTCCTAGATAAGGACTATTGAGGAAGAGCACTTTTTGGCATGCTACACTGAGACAAGTGCTACCATCCAAGTATAGTATAGTGAATCTAAGTGGTCTCCTGTCCCTTTTGAATTACAGTTTAAGGGTGCCATTCTGGTGTTTACAAGACAAAAGTGGATGTGTATGTGAAAAGTGTCTTGAGGAGATGTAATGATGTAAAAATTATGCTCAGTAGTATTATGCCAAGGCCCAAAAGAAGTGACAATCCTTGCAACAAGGTGTAAGCGGTCATTAAATTTTTCTGGGGTATTCTATTCAGGAATTTGTAGAAAGAAACCCTTTTGGGGAATCCTGTTTTATCCATCTTTATCTGTTTCTAAGATAAGTTTTTAAAACAATTTTTTATTTTAGTGTCTTTATTCTTAATATTTATACATTGTTAGAGTTGATATCTTGGTTTATTTTTTCCTCAGCATGGGCTTCAGAATATCCAACCAGCAAGAGATGTGCCATTCCATGGAAAAGATGTAAGTTCTACCTTTGGTGATTATAACATTGCAAATAGGCCATTTGACTAGTGGTCTGTCCTTTAAAATAATTAAATCCACTCATTCACGCAAAATGAGTAAATAATACCTATTCTTCCCAATGAGTGACTGATTTGCTTAATGGGATCCTCATTAAAGACTTACTTTTAAATCCTAACTGTGTTTTAGAGATGAAAAGTTTTGTAATTTATTACAATCATCTCTTTAGTAAAATATTCATTTGCTATAAATGCACAAATAAATGATTTATTTATATTATTCTATTTTTTGGTTGCTATGGTATTATGATGTTTGTGGATCATTCAAATTCTAATCACAGCTGAAAGATTTTTGGCAATTATGGGAAATAGTTTGAGATTCATGTGCAGTTTGCCTTTGATTTGTGAAATTGAATACAATTACAGGTGGTCTGAAATCTTATTTCCATATTCTGAGTTTCATGTGGTTTTATTACATTTATTATAAAAGAATGTATATGCTATGTATGATGCCAGTTGTTACTGATATGGGTCTCTGTATATTTAGTGAAAAGATGGTAATGAGAAGCTTTTGTTTCTGTCAGATAATAATTTCTTCTCAGATTTTCAACATAAACCTATATTCTTGGTTCTTAACATATGTGGCTAATTATAGGTCCACAGCTTAAGTTATGGGTCATATTTTGTGTAGCAAATGTATCAATCATATAGAAATTAAAGACCAAGCAGGGAGTGCCTGGGTGGCTCAGTCAGTTAAGCATTTGCTTTCAGTTCAGGTCAGGATCTCAGGGTCCTAGGATCAAGCCCCATATCAGGCTCCTCACTCAGCAGGGAGCCTGCTTCTCCCTCTCCCACTGAGCCTCCCCCTCACCCCGCCCCCTGCACATGCTCTCTCTCCCTCTCTCTCTCATGTACTCACTCTCTCAAATAAATAAATAAAATCTTTTAAAAAAGAAAGACCAAGCAGGAGCCATACACACATAAAAGATGTAATTCTTCTTTTTAACTATAGTTCCACTCTTGTCCTCTTAGAGAAATACTACCAACAAGGAACACTCTTTGCCCTGTTGTCCATGGGACAGTTTATACCACCCTAGTGTCTGCATTTAATCCACTTTAGCACTAGTGTTTAAGGAAGCTATCTCTGGTAATCATATTAAGTCTAACTGTACGTATGCATACAAATGTGATGGCTTGGGTCAATAATGAGTTAATGTCTTGAACAGAAGTGAAAACACAAAAATCAAGCTCAGTTGGATTATGCTGAAGCCCAGCATAGGTAACAATCATGTGACAAGAAGTTTGGATTCCTTAGTTCCCTTTGATAGGATTGTAATTTGGGGCCTCATTAAAATCTCTGTGTGAAGCTTCTTTGCACATTTCTATCTATGCATTACTAAGTGAACTATAAATTCTGATTGTTTATGTGTTAAATATCTATAATTCCTCTTTTTTGACATTTGGTACTGAGACCTTGGTTCTTCTTTCATTGAGTTTTTCAGTAAATCTTACTAGCACTATCCTATTTATTACAAGTCAGTGGTGCCTTTGCTAACTGAAAAATCCAAAGAGACTATTAGGCTAGTGAAGACTCACTTCTATAACAATTAGACTTACTCATTCCGGAAACATGAACAGCATTATAGATCATTTTTCTCAATGATAAATTAACATATCTGATGCTATCCTTATTTAAAAAAAAAATCTTTACTCTTTACCTGAAATTGAGTTAATTGAATGCTGAAAATGTTATGATACATTGGAATTATGTTCAATCCACTATATTCAGTAGGGTTTAAATACACAAATAGACCAACAATTTTTTTCTATAATATTAGTACAGTATTTAAGAGTGCTGGATTATTCTTTTATCTCTGATTAACTTCTCATAACTTAAGGACCCTCATAATTAGGGTAAGAATGTAACTTTCAGTAATATATGTGCCCAGGTTGAAATTGGATAAAATAATGAATAACCTTGTACTTGATTTTCACATTGGGCCTTTTTGTAAGTCCTGCTGGCAAGAGATATACCAACCCATTATTTATAGATAACTGGCTGCCTTTGCTGAAAGACAAATTCCAAATAAATAATTGGAAGATTGAAAAAATCACTTTTAAGACAAATAGGTTTACTCATTTAAACAAGGTGAGCATCATTATGTTTTTTTTTCCTCAGTAAGAGGTTTACCTGCTTGCTGTGATTCTCACAAGAAAATTTATATTTTTAATCTGAATTTGATTTGATTGAAACGATAAATTTTGTGATTCATTGGTTCCATAATCAATGTGCAAATCCATTTGGTTCTGAATACATAAGAAGACCATTTTCCCCTATAATCTCATTAAGAAATTGTAATGGTGTAGGGATGTGTTTAGCCAATGATAAACTTGTTATAACAGAAAGAGTCCAACAATTAGGGTGAGAATGTAAGATTCAGTAATATGCCTATCCCATGAAACTTGAAATGGAATAAAGTGATGAGCAACCTGATACTTGCTTTTCATCTACTGACTGCATGTGGTTCCATTTTTATCAAAATAATGAAAGAAGATGCTGTGAATAATGTCAGTTATTACTAATAAGGCCTTCAAGTAGACTTGGTTTATGAACAAAATCAACATGAATTGCATTATAGGTTCTTTGTAATGGTATGCCTGATAGACCTATTTGATGAGATTCTTACGATAAAAGCTTAATTTCTTTTTACAAAACTAGATTGGTATAATGTTGAGAAGTTTTGTGATTCATTCATATCATCTTTACAGTGTGATATTCTCTTTGTCCAAATACAGGAATAGGCATATTTATCCTTATTATATTATGTTCGAGTTGTTATGATTTTGTGTTATTTATGTTACTTATGACAAGTTATAACATAAAGAAAATAGGATTGTAGTCACCACTTTGAAATTCAGGTATATGCACTGCCTTTAATTTATTATGAGTTGTCTGATATCTGATATCCATATCCTGAATTTCATGTGGCTCATCAAGTGTACACACTTAAGGTTGATACCAGTTGTTATTGATATTGCTTCCTGGATATGTAGAGAAGAGGTAACTAATAGTAAGATCTTGTTTCTGCATGGAACCACCTGAGAAGTTCTCCAAAATATAAAACCTACATGTTTGCCTTTGTGGTGTTTGATGAATCAATGGTCTAGAGCTCATGTAATGGGTCATTTTTTGACAACTCGTGTCTCTCCATTAAGTTATAATACACATGGATCATATAAAATGAGAGATTTAATTCCAATTTTGAACTACAGTCCTGTCTCTGTTCTCTTAGATAAGAACTACTGAATAAATACTCTTTTAGTCTACTGCCTCTAGAGAAACTTGACAGCACCCAAGTTTCTCACATTGAATATGCCTAAACTTTAATCTGCTCTAATATGAAGGTTTAAGGTTGTGATCCTTGATGAGCCTTTTCAATTCCAAGGGGCATATGCATGGGGAATGCTATGAGTTGGGTCAATTATATGATTTCATATTACTTTGAGAAGACATAATAGATTATAAACCATGTTTATTAAAAGCCATGGACCATGGTAGGTAACAACGGTTTTTGCTAAGATTGTGCTTTCTTTAGGTTTGTTCTGAGACAATTTTATTTTGGGTTTGAGATTGTCAAATCCTGGTGAGAAGTTTATTTTGGTAATCTATATCTATTCTCATCTAAGAGAATATTACTTTTAGAATAGTTGATCTGATCTTAGTGTTCTATAAATCTTAATTCTCCTGTTACTTTGAGGCTGATACTTTAGTTATTATTCTTCAAGTTGCATTTTGGAATGCTGAATATCATGAGATGCATCACCCCATAAAATAGATGTGAGTATCTGTCTTTGGTGACTGAGAAATTCCAAGTATGCCAAGTATGTGACCAGTGAACTTGGCCTTTAAGATAACTGGTTTTGGGGAAAAAAATGAAAAAAAAAAGAAGAAAAAAGATGGCTCAGTTGGTTGAGCATTTGACTCTTGACTTCAGCTCAGGTCATGATCTCAGGGTTGTGAGATTGAGCCCCGGCATCAGGCTCATGGTAAGCAGGTGGTCTGCTGCTCTCCCTCTCCCTCTTCCCCTCCCCCCACTCCTGCTCACTCACTCTCTCTCTCTCAAATAAATAAATATTTTTAAAAAGATAATTGTTTTCATTCATTCTGGCACATAAATATCATTAGTGTTCTCCTCAATTAGTGATTGGCCTACCTAATGGGATCCTTATAGCAATATCTTCACTCTACCAGAGCTTTCTTTGATTTGATATTATGTTTTGTGATTCATTGGTATCACCCTGATGGTATGATATTTATTGAAGTCTAAATGCAGTAGTGAAAAAATTCATGCTTATTACATTATTTCAGTTATGATATTATGTATTATTGAAGACCTACTCATAACCAAGTGACAGAAACAATTGTGGCCAAGCATTTGAGATTTATGTATATGTTTTACCCCTGATACACGAAATTTAAATAAATGAATGTGCAGTCTTATATCTGATTCCCAGTTCAAGAATTTATGTATTTAAATTATGCTCATTTCAAAGTAATGGGTATGCTCTGGAAGAAGCCACTGCTTTCTGATATGGCTTGCTGAATATATAACCAAGGGATTATCAATGAGGTTTTCATTTCTGTATAAAACAACTCAACAGGTTCTTCAAGGAGAAGAAACCAGTATATTTTACTCTTATTGTGTTTGTTGAGTAAGTTATCTACAGCCTAATTAATGGTGCCTCTTGTATTGCTATATCTCTCTTGTAGAAATAAAAGAATGTCATGCATACACTATATACACATGACAGGTATTTTTCTAATCTTTAATTTCTGTCCTACTCCTATCGCCTTAGGTAAAGAGTACTGAAGAAGAGGACCTTTTGGCCTGTTGTCCTTGACTCACTTTTTCAATTCATCCTGAACTCAATGTGCCTGACTACAGTCCACTTCTGCACTACGAATGAAGATTTCCATTCCTGGTAAGAGTTTTCAGGAGATGTATATTTGTGGGAAGTCATATCTTGGGTAATAATAAAATCTAATCTTGTCTTCAGTAGGTTCTTTACATCTGATCTTAAGTGGCAGACATTTTCCAAATATTTAGGCCTGATTTCTGAATTCTCTGCCATTATTGGCGCTAATGTTTTGGTGGCTTTATTATTATTTTTTTCATTATGCATTTCTGGATGCCTGGTTTGTAGGAGATATCCTAGTCTATGATTTTATGTGGGTGACTGCTTGTGGTGGCTATAAATTTCTAAATAGACCACTGGACTAATGAAAACAGGGCTCGAAGATAGTTTTATTCCATCAAGAAACATGAATATCATAATGGGTTTTCTTCTCTTTAATGTGGTCTACATCACAAAATCCGTATGAGAAAATATTCGCTTTTTTTCTGAATTTGCTTAAAATTGAAACTTGAGAAGTTTTGTGATTGTCTTGCAACATATTTTTATAGCTTAAAATCATGTGTAGACAAATTCATTCCTGTTATATTTCAGGATGGTTATAGTGTTGTGATATGTTTTGATCATTAATAAACTACTTACAACTAAAAGACCCAGGCATTTGTGGTCTCAAGTTTGAGATTCTGATATATGCTTTGCCTATGATATGTGATCTTGAATAAATTACATGCAGTCTGATGTCTGTTTCAATTTAAATTTGATATTTACATTAGTTCACATCTTTCTTTATAAAGGATAGTACACACTTTGATTAATCATTATTGTTCTTGATATTTCATCCTTGAAGATATATCCAAAGAATTGTCAAATTCTGTCTGATTTGTTATATCCATATTTGAGTCTACAGTCTAAGTATGGTGGCGTTTTTAGAGTAAGAATAGAGTTCCTTGTGTAGAATATGGAATAGTTCAAATGAGCAATACATATATGAGAAATGTAGTTCTCACCCTTGATGACTAATACTGTAAAAATGAGCACTGGGTGTTATACACAACTAATGAATCATTGAACACTACATCAAAAACTAATGATAGCCAACTAATATGTTGGCTAATTGAACTTAATAAAAAAATAAAATAGAAAAAAATTAATAATAATTTAAAAGTGATTTCTCAAGATCCTCAAGGACACTGTAACTACCCAGTAATTCATGCCCCAGTCTCCAGTTAACTTTGACACCAGGGTTCAAAGTCACCATATCTTGTAAAAGTTTTATGGCTGTATGTGTACATAGTTTGATATCTTGAATCAGTGAGAGCTTTTATTTTCTTTTTTCCAACTTTATTGAGGAATAATTGACAACTATAATTGCATATAACTAAGGTGTACATGATGATTTCATATATTATACATATGAAACCACTACTAAGATCCAGATAATTAACACATCCATCACCTCACATAGTTAACTTATGTGGGCATGTGGTTGTGTGTGGGTGTGGGTGGTGATAATGCCTAAAATCTCTCAGCAAGTTTTAAGTATACAATATTGTATTATTAAATATAGTCCTCATTCTGTATATTAGAACCTCAGAACTTATTCATCTTATAACTCAAAACTTGTACTCTTTTACCTATATGCCCTTGACTCCCCCCACCAGCTCCTGGCAACCACCATTCTATTCTATTTCTATAAAATTGGCTTTTTTTTTTTTAGATTACATACGTAAGTGATATCATATAGTATTTATCTGGTGGACTGGTTAATTTCATTTATCCATACAGTCCACCACATTTATCCATGCTGCCACAAATGGCAGGATTTCCTTCTGTTTTATGGCTGAATAATATTCCATTGAATATGTATGTTTTTTAAATCAATTTATCCATTATTGGACAATGGACACTTAGGTTGTTTCCATATCTTATCTATTGTAAATAACGCTACAAAGAACATGAAAGTGCAGACATCTTTTTGAGATACTGATTTTACTTTATCTGATATAGTGAGATTGCTGGATCATATGGAAGTCTATTTTTAATTTTTTGAGGAACCACCATACCGTCTTCCATGGTGGTGATATTTCCTTGTGTTTGTTTATTTGTAATCTAAAATATAATTAACATACAATGTTATTTTAGTTTCAATTGTAAACATATCAATTCAACAATTACATACATTGTGATTTTGATTTGCATTTCCTTGATAATTAGTGGTATGCAGAACCTTCTCATGTACCCATTGGCCATTCTATGTCTACATTGGAAAAGGTAGGTCCTTTGCCCATTTTTAATTGGATGATGATGACGATGATGATTGCTATCGAGCTGTATGAGTTCCTTATGTATTTTGGATATTAATCAATGATCAGACATATGGTTGGCAACTATTTTCTCTCATTCTGTAGGCTGCCTTTTTTGGAGAGAGAGAGTGAGTGGGGGAGCACGTAGGAGGGACAAAGGAAGAGGGAGAGAGAGAGAATCCACACCCAGCACAGAGCCCAATGCAGGGCTCAATTTCATGACCTCAGCCGAAATCAAGAGATGGACACTTAACCTACTGAGCAACCCAGGTGCCCCTGTATGTGGACTTTTCAATTTACTGTTTCCTTTTCTCTGCAGAAATATTTTTTTAAATTTTTACTTAAATTTTAGTTAGTTAACAAAGAGTGCAACATTGGTTTCAGGAGTAGAATCCAGTGACTCATCACTTACATACAACACCGACTGCTCATCAGAAGAGCTCTCTTAAATACCCATCACCCATTCAGCCCATCTCCCACCCACCTCCCTCCATCAACCCTGTTTGTTCTCTATCATTAAGAGTCTCTTATGGTTTGTTTCCCTCTCTCCTTCCCCCCACCTTCCCATATGTTCATCTGTTTTTTCCTTAAATTCCACATATGGGTGAAATCATATGGTATTTATCTTTCTCTGATGGACTTATTTTGCTTAGCATAATACAATTTAGCTCCATCCATTACAAAAGTAAAGATTTCATTCTTTTTGATGGTTGAGTAATATTCCATATATGCCATACCTTTATCCATTCATCAGTCAATGAACATTTTGGCTCTTTCCATAATTTGGCTATTGTGGATAATGCTGATATAAACATTGGTGTGTGTGCACTCCTTCAAATCTGTATTTTTGTATCCTTTGGGTAAATACCTACTAGTGAAATTGCTGGATCATAGGGTAGTTCTATTTTTAATTTTTTGAGGAACCTCTATATGGTTCTCCAGAGTGGCTTCACCATTTGTATCCCCACCAACAGTGCCAGAGGGTTCCCATTTTTCCACATCTTCACCAAACCTGTGGTTTGCTGTGTTGTAAATTTTAGGCATTTTGATAGGTGTGAGGTGGTAGCTAATGGTTTTGATTTGTATTTCCCTGATAATGAGTGATGTTCATCACTTTTCATGTGTCTGTTAGCCATCTGCATGTCTTCTTTGGAAAAGTGTCTATTCATATCTTCTACCCATTTCTTAACTGGGTTATTTGTTTTATGGATGTTGAGTTTGATAAGTTCTTTATAGATTTTGGATACTAATCCTATATCACATATATTATTTGCAAATACCTTCTCCCATTCCATAGGCTGCCTTTTAGTTATGTTGATTGTTTCTTCATTGTGCAGAAGCTTTTTATCTTGATGAAGTCCCAATAATTCATTTTCACTTTTGTTTCCCTTGCCTCAGGAGACATGTCTAGTAAGATGTTGCTTCAGCCAAGGTCAAAGAGGTTGCTGCCTGTGTTTTCCTCTAGGATTTTGATGGTTTCCTGCCACACATTTAGGTCTTTCATCCATTTTGAATTAATCGTTGTGTATGGTGTAAGAAAATGGTCCATTTTCTTTCTTCTACATGTTGCTGTCCAGTTTTTCCAACACCACTTGTTGAAGAAACTGTCTTTTTTCCATTGGATATCCTTTCCTGCTTTGTCAAAGATTACTTGACCATATAATTATGGGTCCATTTGGGTTTTCTATTCTGTATCATTGATCTATGTGTCTGTTTTTGTGCCCGTACCATACTATCTTGATGACTACAACTTTATAGTATAGCTTGAAATCCATAATCATGATGCCTCCAGTTCTGTTTTTCTTTTTCAGGATTGCTTTGACTATTTGGGATCTTTTGTGGTTCAATACAAATATTAGGATTGTTGGTTCTAGATCTGTGAAAAATGCTGGTGGTATTTTGATAGGGGTTATGTTAAGTGTGTAGATTGCTTTGGGTAGTATAGACATTTTAATAATGTTTGTTCTTCCGATCCATGAACATGGAATGTGTTTCCATTTCTTTGTGTACTCTTCAATTCCTTTCATAAGTGTTATATAGTTTTCAGAGTAGAGATCTCTTACCTCTTTAGTTATGTTTATACCTAGATATTGTTTTGGTGCAAATGCAAATGGGATCAATTCCTTAATTTTTATTTCTAATGTTTTGTAATTGGTGTATACAAATGCAACAGATTTCTGTATGTTGATTTTATATCCTGCCAGTTTGCTTAATTCATATATTAGTTCTAGCCATTTTTGGGTGGAGTCTTTTGGGTTTTCTATATAGAGTATCATGTCATCTACAAATAGTGAAAGATTGACTTCTTCCTTGCCAATTTGGATGCCTTTTATTTCTTTTTGTTTTCTGACTGCTGAGGCTAAGACTTCCAGTACTATGTTAAATAGCAATGGTGAGAGTGGACATCCTGTTCTTATTCCTGACAATGGGGGGAAGGCTCTCAATTTTTCCCAATTGATGATGGTATTAGCTGTAGTTCTTTCATATATGAACTTTATGATGTTGAGGTATATTCTATCTATCCCTACTTTGTTCAGGGTTTTTACAAGAATGGATGCTGTATTTTGTCAAATGCTTTTTCTGCATCTATCAAGAGGATCATATAGTTTTTGTCCTTTCTTTTATTAATGTAGTGCATATGTTGATTGATTTGCAATAGTGAAACACCCCTGCAGCCCAGAAATAAATCCCACTTGATCATGGTGAATAATTCTTTTAATGTACTGTTGAATTCAATTGCTAATATTTTATTGAGAATTTTTGCACTCATGTTCATCAGGGATATTGGCCTGTAATTCTCTTTTTTGTGGGGCCTTTGGTTTGGGGATCAAGGTAATGCTAGCCTCATAGAATGAGTTTGGAAGTTACCCTTCCATTTCTATTTTTTTAGAAAAGTTTCAAAAGAATAAGTATAAACTCTTCTTTTAAGGTCTGGTAGAAGCCCCCCTGGGAAGCCATCTGGCCTTGGACTTTTGTTTCTTGGGAGATTTTTTATTATTGATTAAGTTTCTTTGCTGGTTATCAGTCTATTCAAACTTTCTATTTCTTCCTGTTTCAGTTTTTGTAGTTTACATGTTTCTAGGAATTTATCCATTTATTTTATTTTATTTTATTTTAATTTTATTAATTATGTTAGTCACCATACAGTACATCATTAGTTTTTGATGTAGTGTTCCATGATTCATTGTTTGAGCATAACACCCAGTGCTCCATGCAATACGTGCCTTCCTTAATACCCATCACCGAGCTAACCCATCCTCCCAATCCCCTCCCCTTTAAAACCCTCAGTGTGTTTCCTGGAGTCCGTAGTCTCTCATGGTTCGTCTCCCCCTCTGATTCCCCCCACTTCCTCTTTCCCTTCCTTCTCCTATTGCCTTCCATGCTATTCTTTATGTTCCACAAATAAGTGAAACCATATGATAATTGACAGTCTCTGCTGCTTGACTTATTTGACTTAGCATAATCTCTAGTCCCATCCATGTTGATGTAAAAGTTGGATATTCATTCTTTCTGATGGCTGAGTAATATTCCATTATGTATATGGACCACATCTCCTTTATCCATTCATCTGTTGAAGGAAATCTCAGCTCTTTCAACAGTTTGGCTATTGTGGACATTGCTGCTATGAACATTAGAGTGCATACGATCCTTCCTTAGACTACATCTGTATTTTTGGGGTAAATACCTAGTAGTGCAATTGCTATGTCATAGGATAGCCATATTATTCTTTATCATTTTTAAAAAAATTTTTTATTGTTATGTTAATCACCATACATTATATCATTAGTTTTAGATGTAGTGTTCCATGATTCATTGTTTGTGCATAACACCCAGTGCTCCATGCAGAACGTGCCCTCTTTAATACCCATCACCAGGCTAACCCATCCTCCCACCCCCTTCACCTCTAGAACCTTCAGTTTGTTTTTCAGAGTCCATCATCTCTTATGGTTCGTCTACCCCTCCGATTTCCCCCCCTTCATTCTTCCCTCCTGCTATCTTCTTCTTTTTTTTTCTTAACATATATTGCATTATTTGTTTCAGAGGTACAGATCTGAGATTCAGCAGTCTTGCACAATTCACAGAGCTTACCACAGCACATACCCTCCCCAGTGTCTATCACCCAGTCACCCCATCCCTCCCACCCCACCCCCCACTCCAGCAACCCTCAGTTTGTTTCCTGAGATTAAGAATTCCTCGTATCAGTTTGATCATATGATACATGTCTTTCTCTTTTTGACTTATTTCACTCAGCATAATACCCTCCAGTTCCATCCATTTCGTTGCAAATGGCAAGATCTCATTCCTTTTATGGCTGCATAATATTCCATTGTATATATATACCACTTCTTCTTTATCCATTCATCCGTCGATGGACATCTTGGCTCTTTCCACAGTTTGGCTATTGTGGACATTTCTGCTATAAACATCAGGGTGCATGTACCCATTCGGACCCCTACATTTGTATCTATGGGGTAAATATCCAGTAGTGCAATTGCTGGATTATATGGTAGCTCTATTTTCAACTTTTTGAGAAACCTCCATACTGTTTTCCAGAGTGGTTGCACCAGCTTGCATTCCCACCAGCAGTGTAGGAGGGTTCCCCTTTCTCCGCATCCCCGCCAACATCTATCATTTCCTCACTTCTTAATTTTAGCCATTCTGACTGGTGTGAGGTGGTATCTCATTGAGGTTTTGATTTGGATATCCCTGATGCCACTTTTTCATGTGTCTGTTGGCCATTTGGATGTCTTCTTTGGAAAAATGTCTGTTCATGTCTTCTGCCCATTTCTTGATTGGATTATTTGTTCTTTGGGTGTTGAGCTTGATAAGTTTTGTATAAATTTTGGATACTAGCCCTTTATCTGATATGTCATTTGCAAATATCTTCTCCAATTCTGTCGGCTGTATTTTGGTTTTGTTGACTGTTTCTTTTGCTGTGCAAAAGCTCTTTAACTTGATGAAGTCCCAATAGTTCATTTTCGCCCTTGCTTCCCTTGCCTTTGGTGATGTGTCTAGGAAGAAGTTGCTGTGGCTGAGGTTGAAGAGGTTGCTGCCTGTGCTCTCCTTTAGGATTTTGATGAACTCCTGCTTCACATTTAGGTCTTTCAACCATTTGGAGTCTATTTTTGTGTGTGGTGTAAGGAAATGGTCCAGTTTCATTCTTCTGCATGTGGCTGTCCAATTTTCCCAACACCATTTGTTGAAGAGACTGTCTTTTTTCCATTGGATATTCTTTCCTGCTTTGTCAAAGATTAGTTGACCATAGAGTGGAGGGTCCATTTCTGGGCTCTCTATTCTGTTCCATTGATCTATGTGTCTGTTTTTGTGCCAGTACCATACCGTCTTGATGATGACAACTTTGTAATAGAGCTGGAAGTCTGGAATTGTGATGCTGCCAGCTTTGCTTTTCTTTCTCAACATTCCTCTGGCTATGCGGGGTCTTTTCTGGTTCCATACAAATTTGAGGATTATTTGTTCCATTTCTTTGAAAAAAGTGGATGGTATTTTGATGGGGATTGCATTGAATGTGTAGATTGTTCTAGGTAACATAGACATCTTCACAATATTTGTTCTTCCAATCCATGAGCGTGGAACGTCTTTCCATTTCTTTGTGTCTTCCTCAATTGCTTTCATGAGTATTTTATAGTTTTCTGAGTACAGATCCTTTGCCTCTTTGGTTAGATTTATTCCCAGGTATTGTACGGTTTTGGGTGCAATTGTAAATGGGATTGACTCCTTAATTTCTATTTCTTCAGTCTTGTTGTTGGTGTATAGGAATGCCACTGACTTCTGTGCATTGATTTTCTATCCTGCCACTTGACTGAATTCCTGTATGAGTTCTAGCAGATTTGGGGTGGAGTCTTTTGGGTTTTCCACATAAAGTATCATATCATGTGCAAAGAGTGAGAGTTTGACTTCTTCTTTGCCGATTTGGATGCCTTTGATTTCTTTTTGTTGTCTGATTGCTGTGGCTAGGACTTCTAATACTGTGTTGAATAGCAGTGGTGATAGTGGACATCACTGCCGTAGTCCTGACCTTAGGGGGATAGCTCTCAGTCTTTCCCCATTGAGAATGATATTTCCTGTGGGTTTTTCAGAGAAGGCTTTTATGATATTGAGGTATGTACCCTCTATGCCTATACTCTGAAGAGTTTTGATCAAGAAGGATGCTATAGGGTGTCAAATGCTTTTTCTGCATCTATTGAGAGGATCATATGATTCTTGTTCTTTCTTTTGTTAATGTATTATATCACATTGATTGATTTGTGGATGTTGAACCAACCTTGCACCCCAGGGATAAATGTCACTTGGTTGTGGTGAATAATCCTTTTAATGGACTGTGGGTCCTATTGGCTAGTATTTTGGTGAGAATTTTTGCATCCATGTTCATCAGGGATATTGATCTGTAATTCTCCTTTTTGAGGGGGTCTTTGTCTGGTTTGGGGTTCAAGGTAATGGTGGCCTCATAAAATGAGTTTGGAAGTTTTCCTTCCATTTCTGTTTTTTGGAACAGTTTCAGAAGAATAAGTATTAATTCTTCTTTAAATGTTTGGTAGAATTCCCCTGGGAAGCCATCTGGCCCTGGGCTTTTGTTTTTTGGGAGATTTTTGATGACTGCTTCAATTTCCTTAGTGGTTATAGGTCTGTTCAGGTTTTCTATTTCATCCTGGTTCAGTTTTGGTAGTTGGTACATCTCTAGAAATGCATCCATTTCTTCCAGGTTATTTAATTTGCTGGCATAGAGTTGCTCATAATATGTTCTTATAATTGTTTGTATTTCTTTGGTGTTGGTTGTGATCTCTCCTCTTTCATTCATGATTTTGTTGATGTGGGTCATTTCTCTTCTCTTTTTGATAAGTCTGGCCAGGGGTTTATCAATCTTGTTAATTCTTTCAAAGAACCAGCTCCTAGTTTCATTGATCTGTTCTACTGTTCTTTTAGTTTCTATTTCATTGATTTCTGCTCTGATCTTGATTATTTCTCTTCTCCTGCTGGGTTTAGGCTTTATTTGCTGTTCTTTCTCCAGCTCCTTTAGGTGTAGGGTTAGGTTGTATACTTGAGACCTTTCTTGCTTCTTGAGAAAGGCTTGTATTGCTATATACTTTCCTCTTAGGACTGCCTTTGCTGCATCCCAAAGATTTTGAATAGTTGTGTTTTCATTTTCATTGGTTTCCATGTATTTTTTTAATTCTTCTTTAATTTCCTGGTTGACCCATTCGTTCTTTAGTAGGATGCTCTTTAGCCTCCATGTATTTGAGTTCTTTCTGACTTTTGTCTTGTGATTGAGCTCTAGTTTCAAAGCATTGTGGTCTGAAAATAGGCAGGGAATGATTCCAATCTTTTGGTACCGGTTGAGACCTGATTTATGACCTAGGATGTGATCTATTCTGGAGAATGTTCCATGGGCACTAGAGAAGAATGTGTATTCCGTTGCTTTGGGGTGGAATGTTCTGAATATGTCTGTAAAGTCCATTTGGTCCAGTGTGTCATTTAAAGTCTTTATTTCCTTGTTGATCTTTTGCTTAGATGATCTGTCCATTTCAGTGAGGGGGGTGTTAAAGTCCCCCACTATTATTGTATTGTTGTCGATGTGTTTCTTTGCTTTTGTTATTAATTGCCTTAGATAATTGGCTGCTCCCATGTTAGGGGCATAGATATTTAAAATTGTTAGATCTTCTTGTTGGATAGACCCTTTCAGTAGGATATAGTGTCCTTCCTCATCTCTTATTACAGTCTTTGGTTTAAAATCTAATTTGTCTGATATAAGGATTGCCACCCCAGCTTTCTTTTGGTGTCCATTAGCATGGTAAATGGTTTTCCACCCCTCACTTTCAATCTAGGGGGGTCTTTGGTTCTAAAATGAGTCTCTTGCAGACAGCATATCGATGGGTCTTGTTTTTTAATCCAATCTGATGGCCTGTGTCTTTTGATTGGGGCATTTAGCCCATTTACATTCAGGGTAACTATCGAAAGATACGAATTTAGTGCCACTGTATTGCCTGTGAGGTGACTGTTACTGTATATTGTCTGTGTTCCTTTCTGGTCTATGTTGCTTTTAGGCTCTCTTTGCTTAGAGGACCCCTTTCAAGATTTCTTGTAGAGCTGGTTTCATGTTTGCAAATTCCTTTCGTTTTTGTTTGTCCTGGAAGTTTTTTATCTCTCCTTCTATTTTCAATGACAGCCTAGCTGGAGAGAGTATTCTTGGCTGCATATTTTTCTCATTTAGTGCTCTGAAGATATCCTGCCAGTCCTTTCTGGCCTGCCAGGTCTCTGTGGATACGTCTGTTGCCAATCTAATGTTTCTACCATTGTAGGTTACATATCTCTTCTCCCAAGCTGCTTTCAGGATTTTCTCTTTGTCTCTGAGACTCGTCAGTTTTACTATTAGATGTCGGGGTGTTGACCTATTTTTATTGATTTTGAGAGGGGTTCTCTGTGCTTCCTGGATTTTCATGCCTGTTTCCTTCCCCCAATTAGGGAAGTTCTCTGCTATAATTTGCTCCATTATACCTTCTGCCCCTCTCTCTCTTTCTTCTCCTTCTGGGATCCCAATTATTCTAATGTTGTTTCATCTTATGGTATCGCTTATCTCTCGAATTCTGCCCTCGTGATCCAGTAGTTGTTTATCTCTCTTTTTCTCAGCTTCTTTACTTTCCATCATTTGGTCTTGTATATCACTGATTCTCTCTTCTGCCTCATTTATTCTAGCAGTTAGCACCCCCATATTTGATTGCACCTCATTAATAGCCTTTTTGATTTCGACTTGGTTAGATTTTAGTTCTTTTACTTCTCCAGAAAGGGTTTCTCTAATAACTTCCATACTTTTTTCAAGCCCAGTTAGTATCTTTAAAGTGATGATTCTGAACTCTGGATCTGATATCGTACTAATGTCCGTATTGAGTAGGTCTCTGGCAGTCGGTACTCCCTCTTGTTCTTTTTGTTGAGGTGATTTTTTCCATCTTGTAATTTTGTCCAGAGGAGAATAGATTAATAAGAGAACAAAATGCTAGCACGGTAACAACGTCCCCAGAAAATATACTCTAAACAAATCAGAAAAGACCTGAAGCAGTGGGAAAAGAAAGGGAAAGAGAGAAAAAAGAAAAGAAAAGAAAAAAAAAGCAAAAGAAAAAGATAAAAAGAAACAAAAACAGAACAAAACAAAACAAAACCAGAATGTGATCAAATATGATCAGGCTGGTATATAGATCAGTGCCACACACTAGATTTGGGGTGTATTTTGGTCTGTTAAAAGAAAGTGCCTCCAAAAATTTTAAAGAAAGAAAAACTTATATATGTACAAAAATAAGGGTTGATATTATGAAGGGATGGAATATAACTGTAAAGATGGAAATTATAAAAAATTTTATAAAAGGAATTGATAAGTTGTTTGAAAAGAGAAAGAAGAGGATTTAAAAAAAAAAAGGGAGAGAATGTGATCAGGCAGGGGAGTAGAAAAAAACCATACACTAGAGATTTAGAGTATATTTTGATCTATTAGAAGAAACAATCTCAAAATTTTAAAGAGAGAACAACTTATATATATATGCCAAAAATATGGGTAACTACTATGACGAGATAGAATATGACTCTAAAAATGAAAAATAAAAATATTTTTTAAAAAAGGGATTGATAAGAGGTTGGTTGAAAAAGGGGAAAAGAAAAATTCAAAAAAAAGAAAAAAGTAAAAAAGACAGTTAAAAAAAATAATTAACTTTGAAAGACTAAAGAATCATGGGGAAAAAGCCATGGATTCTATGTGCAGTATTCCCCTAGCGCTGGAGTTCTGCCGTTCTCATTCATGGGTAAGCTTGGTCTTGTCTGGCTGTTCTCACTGATCTTCTGGGTGAGGGGCCTGTTCCCGTGGTTCCCAAATGTCTTTGCCGGAGGCGGAATTGCCCCGCCCTTGCCCTGTCTGAGCTAAGTAATCTGCTTGGGTTTGCTCTCGGAAGCTTTTGTTCCCTGCAAGCTTTCCATACTGCTTTGGAGGTGGAGAGTGAAAATGGCGGCCTCCCAATCTCTGCCCTGGAGGAGCCGAGAACTCGGGGCCCCGCTCCTCAGCGCGTCCCCAGAGAAAAACAGTCAGTTGCTCCCATCTCCCCGGTCTCCATCCACACTCCGTGCTCACCCGGCCTGTGACCGTGCGTTTCTATCTCTGGGACCGACTCGGTGTGGAGTCTCCAAACCCAGCAGATCCCTGCAGTGCGCTCCCACGCCACTCCTCCCGGGGAAGAAGGTGAGTCTCCCCGGATCTGCTGCTTGTTGGGTCCCTGCTGGAGGAGCAGTGGCCCGACTGTGCCACGGATCACGGTTTATGGCAACCCCGAGCTGAGAGCCCGCGCTTCGGCTCCGTCTCTGCAGCCGGCTTCCCTGCTCTGATACCTGGGAGCTCTGCCGCACTCAGGCACCCCCGGTCTTTCTGTGACCCCGAGGGTCCCGAGACCACACTGTCCCGCGAGGGTTCCACCACCCGCTTAGCTACCGGAGCGACGTCCCTCAGCAGAGCCAACTTTTAAAAGTTCTGATTTTATGCTCCGCAGCTCTATCACTTGCCACAAGGGGCTGACCGAGGCCCCTCCCCCGCCGTCTATCCTCCCGAATATCGCCTCAGATTCACTTCTCCGCACGTCCTACCTTCCAGAAAGTGGTCACTTTTCTGTTCAGAGAGTTGTTGCTCTTCTTTTCTTCAATCTCCTGTTGAGTTCGTAGGTGTTCAGATTGGTTTGATCCTTATCCAGCTGAATTCCTGAGTAGAGAGGAAATCCAGGTCTCCTAGTCCTCCGCCATCTTGCCCCGCCCCTCTAGGATTTTTCTATATTTAAAATCATATCATCTGCAAACAGAGATAATTTAACTTCCCATTATCTGATTTGGATGCCTTTTATATAAATTTCTTCTCTCATTGCTCTGGCTAAGACTTCCAGATTTCTGGGTAATATGGTAGTTATATGTTTAATTTTTTAATCACTATCCAAAAAGTGTGCCAAAGTAGTTATATCATTTTCTATTCCCATCAACAATGAATGAGACGTCTTGATGTTATGCATGATTACCATCATTTAATATTTGGTATTGTCAGATTTTTAGAATTTTAGCTGTTTTAATATGTGTGTAGCTAATATCTCATTGTGGTTTTAGTTACCATTTCCCTAATGACTAATAAGCACCTTTTCAAAAAAACATTTTATTTATTTATTTGACAGAGAGAGAGCATAAGCAGGGGGAACAGCAGGCAGAGAGAGAGAGAGAGAGAGGGAGAAGCAGGCTTCCTGCTGAGCAGGGAGCCCAATGTGGGACTCAATCCCAGGACCCTGGGATCATGACCTGAGCTGAAGACAGACACTTAACTGACTGAGCCACCCAGGAGTCCTAATGAGCATCTTTTAATGTGATTGTCATCTATATCTACCTTGGTAAAGTATTCATTCAGATTATTTGTTCAATTATGTTTTTTTGTCGTTTTTTTATAGTTTCAAATTTTTATTTAAATTCTAGTTAGTTGACATATAGTGTAATATTAGTGTCAGGACTAGAATTTAGTAATTCATCACTTACATACAACACCAGGTACTCATTCAAAGAAGTACCCTCCTAAATACCCATCATATATTTAGTCCATCCCCCAACAACATCCCCTCCAGCAAACCTGTTTGTTAAGAGTCTATTATGGATTGCCTCCCTTTGTTTTTATTTTCCCCTTCCTTTATGTTTATGTGTTTTGATTCTTAAATTTCACATATGAGTGAAACCATATGGTATTTGTTTTTCTCTGACTGACTTATTTCACTTAGCATAATACACACTGGCTCCATCCACATCATTGCAAATGACAAGATTTCATTCTTTTTGATGGCTAATATTCCATTTTATATATACATCTTCTTTATCCATTCATCAGTTGATGGACGTCTGGACTTCCCATTATTTGGCTGTTGTTGATAATCCTGCTATAAATATTGGGGTTCATGTGCCTCTTCAAATCAGTATTTTTGTATCCTTTGGGTAAATACTGAGAGGTGCAATTGGTGGGTCATAGGGTACTTCTATTTTTAACTTATTGAGGAATCTCCATACTGTTTTCAAGAGTAGGTGCACCAGTTTGCATTCCACCAAAAGTATAAGAGGGTTCCCCATTCCCCACAACTTCACCAACACCTGTTCCTTCCTGTGTTAATTTTGGCAATTCTGACAGCTGTGAGGTGGTATCTCATTGTAGCTTTGATTTGTATTTCCCTGATGATCAGTGATTTGAGCATCTTTTCATGTGTCTGTTAGCCATTTGTATGTCTTCTTTGGAAAAATGTCTATTCATGTCTTCTACCCATTCCTTAACTGGATTATTTGTGTTTAGGGTTTTGAGTTTGATAAGTTCTTTATATATTTTGGAGACTAATCCTTTATCGGATATGTCATTTGCAAATATCTTCTCCCATTCTGTAGGCTGCCTTTTAGTTTTTTTTATTGTTCCCTTTGCTATGCAGAAGTTTTTATCTTGATGAAGTCCCAATAGTTCATTTTTGCTTTTGTTTCCCTTGCCTCTGGAGAGTATCTAGTAAGTAGTTGCTATGAATAATGTCAAAGAGGTTGCTGCCCATGTTCTCCTCTAGGATTTTGATGGTTTCCTATCTCACACTTATGTCTTTAATCCATTTTGAGTTTAATTCTGTGTATGGTATAAAAACGTGGTCCATTTTCATTCTTCTGCATGTTGCTGTCCAGTTATCCCAACACCATGTGTTGAAGAAACTGTCTTTTATCCATTGGTTATTCTTTCCTGCTTTGTCAAAGATTACTTGACCATATAGTTGTGGGTCCATCTGGGTTTTCTATTCTGTATTGATCTATCTGTCTCTTTATGTGCCAGTACCATAATGTCTTTATGACTACAGCTTTGTAATATAGCTTGAAATCTAGAATCATGATGCCTCCATTTCTGTTTTGTTTTTTCCAAGGTTTCTTTAGCATTTTGGAGTCTTTTGTGGTTCTATACACATTTTGGGATTGTTTATTCTAGCTCTGTGTAAACTGCTGGGGTTATTTTGATACGGGTTGCATTAACTGTGTAGATTGCTTTGGATAGTATAGACATTTTAACAATTATTTGTTCTTCCAATCATTGAGCATGCAATGTTTTTCTATTTCTCTGTGTCATCTTTAATTTCTTTCATATGTGTTCTATAGTTTTCAGAATGCGGATTTTTACCTTTTTTTTTTTTTAATCTTTTACCTCTTACATTAGGTTTATCCCTAGGTGTCTTATGGTTTTGGTGCAATTGTAAATGGGATCGATTCCTTGATTTCTCTTTCTGCTGCTTCATTGTTGGTGTATATATGTACAACAAATTTCTGTATGTTGATTTTGTATCTGGCAACTTTATTGAATTTGTGTATTCTAGAAATTTTTGGTGGAGTCTTTTGGCTTTTCTACATAGAGTATCATGTCATCTGCAAATAGTGAAAGTTTGACTTCTTGCTTACAGATGTGGATGACTTTTTTTTTTTTTTTTTTTTTTTTTTTTTTTTTTTTTTTTTTTTTTTTAAAGATTTTATTTATTTATTTGAGACAGAGAGAATGAGAGAGAGAGAGCACATGAGAGGGGGGAGGGTCAGAGGGAGAAGCAGGCTCCCTGCCGAGCAGAGAGCCCGATGTGGGACTCGATCCCAGGACTCCAGGATCATGACCTGAGCTGAAAGCAGTCGCTTAACCAACTGAGCCACCCAGGCGCCCGATGTGGATGACTTTTATTTTTGTTATTTTCTGATTGCTGAGGCTGACTTCCAGTATTATGTTAAATAACAATGGTGAGAGTGGACATCCCTGTCTTGCTCCTGAGTAGGGGGGAAAGCTCTCAGTTTTTCCCAATTTAAGATTATATTAGCTGTAGGCTTTCCATATATGGCCTTTATGATATTGAAGTATGTCCCTGTATCCCTACTTTTTGAGGGTTTTTATCAAGAAAGAATACTGTATTTTGTCAAATGTTTTTTCTCATCAATTGAGAGGATCATAAGGTTCTTATCCTTTCTTTTATAAATGTGGGCGTCATGTTGATTGATTTGCAAATATTGAACCACTCTTGATGCCCAGAAATAAAGCCTACTTAATCCCAGTGAATCATTCTTTCAGTGTACTGTTGCATTTGATTTTCTACTATCTTGTTGAAAATCTTTTCATCCATGTTCATCAGGGATATTTGTCTGTAATTCCCCCTTTTTAGTGGGGTCTTTCTTTAGTTTTGGAATCAAGGTAATGCTGGCTTCATAGGATCTGTTTGGAAGTTTTCCTTGCATTTCTATTTTTTGGAACATTTTCAGAAGCATAGGTATAAACTCTTCTTTAAATGTCTGGTAGAATTCCCCTGGGAAGCCATCTGCCCTGGACTTTTGTTTGTTAGGAGATTTTTGATTACTGATTCAATTTCTTTGCTGGTTATGGGTTTGTTCAAATTTTCTATTTCTTCCTGTTTCAGTTTTGGTAGTTTTTATGTTTCTAGGAATTTATCCATTTCTTCCAGATTGCCCATTTTGTTGGAATATATTTTTTCCATACTATTCTCTTATAATTATTTATATTTCTGTGGTATTGGTTGTGATCTCTCCTCTCTCATTCATGATTTTACTTATTTAGGTCTTTCTCTTTTCTTTTTGATAAGTCTGGCTAGGTGTTTATCAATTTTATTAACCTTTTCAAAGAACCAACTCCTGGTTTCATTGATCTGTCCTATTGTTTTTTTTCTTTCTATATCATTGATTTCTGCTCCATTCTTTATTATTTCCATTCTTCTGTTGGCTTTAGGCTTTGTTGGTTTTTCTTTTTCTAGTTCCTTTATGTGTAAGGTTTGGTTGTGTACTTGAGATTTTTCATTCTTCATGAGGTAGGCCTGTATTGCTAGATATTTCCCTCCTTTGATCACTTTTGCTGCATCCCAAAGGTTTTGGACTGTGGTGTTTTCATTTTCATTTGCTTCCATGTTTTTTTTTTTTAATTTCATCTCTAATTTCCTGGTTAACCCATTCATTCTTTAGTAAGATATTCTTTGACCTCCACGTATTTGTGGTCTTTCCAAATTTTTCTTGTGTTGACTTCAAGTTTCATAGCAGTGTGGTCAGAAAAAAATGCATGGTATGATCTCAATCTTTTTGTACTGGTTGAGTCCTGATTTGTGACTTGTGACCCAGTATGTGATCTATTCTGGAGACTATTCCATGTGCACTCAAAAATGATATGTATTCTGTGCTTTAGGATTAAATGTTCTGAATATATCTTTTAAGTCCATCTGATGCAGTGTGTCATTCAAAGTCCTTGTTTCCTTGTTGATCTTCTGATTACATCATCTGTCGCTTGCTGTGAGTGGGATGTTAAAGTCCTTACTATTATTGTATTATTATCATTGAGTTTATGTTTTTCATTAATTGATTTATATATTTGGGTGCTACCAAGTTGGGGAGATAAATATTTACAATTGTTAGACTTCTTGTTGGATAGACTCCTTTATTATGATATAGTAACATTTTTCATCTCTTTTTACAGCCTAAATCTAGTTTGTCTGATATAAATATGGCTACTTCAGCTTTCTTTTGATGTCCATTAGAATGATAGATAGTTCTCCATCCCTTCACTTTCAATCTGTAGGTATCTTCAGGTCTAAAATAACTCCATTGTAGACAGCATATACATGGGTCTTGTTTTGTTTTGTTTTTTAATCCATTCTGACACCTTATGTCTTTTGATTGGAGCATTTGGTCCATTTGGTCCATTTACATTCAGAGTGTTTATTGATAGATATGAATTCAGTGCCATTATATTACCTGTAAAGTCATTGTTTCTGGAGATTTTCTCTTCCTTTCTAGTCTGTTGCTTTTGTTCTTTCCCTTTCAGAAGGTCCCCTTTTATATTTCTTTTAGGGCTGGTAGTGGTCACTAAATCTAGTGTTTGTTTGTCTTGGAAACTTTGTTTTTCTTCTACTCTGAATGACAGCCTTGCTGGATAAAATATTCTTGGCTGCATATTTTCCCCATTCAGCATATTGAATATATCATGTTAATTCCTTCTTGCCTGTCGTGTTTCTGTGGATAGATCTGCTGCTAATCTTATTTGTCTTCCCTTGTAAGTTATTTTCTTATTTTTTCAATCCTTTTTATTATTTATTTATTTTTATTATTTATTTATTTATTTATTTTATTATATATTTATTATTTTTAAGTTTTTATTTTTATATGTACTTTATATATTATCTTTTATTTCTTTTCATTATACTTTATTCTATGTTATAAAATTTATTATTTATTTATTATAAATAATAGGGAAACTAGGTCCCAAATTTCTTTCTTTCTTATTTTGGAATCTAGTTTCTGTTAACAAGCAGACCAAAACACACCCATGATCTAGCTTTTTTGTTTGTTTGTTTGTTTTGTTGTTGTTGTGTTTTTCTTTTTCTTTCTTCTTTTCTTTCCTGGCAAAAATGACAAGTCAGAGAAAGTCACCCCAAAAGAAAGAACAGGAGGTAGTATTCACAGCCAGAGATTTAATCAATACAGATATAAGCAAGATGTCTGAAACTGTAATGGGTCAACCAGGAAATTATAGAAGAATTTAAAAAATTCTAGGAAACAAATGAAAATGAAAAGAAAACTGTTCAAAACCTTTGAGATACAACAAAGGCAGTTGATTTTTGAGGGAAGTTCATAGCAGTACAAACCTTTCTCAGAAAATTAGAAAAGTCTCAAATAAACAAGCTAACCTTAAACCTAAAGGAGCTGGAAAGAACAGCAAATAAAACCTAGCAGAAATCAATGAAATGGAAACCAGAAGAACAGGAGAACAGATCAAAGAAACAAGAAGCTGGTTCTTTGAAAGAATTAATAAGATCGATAAACCCCTAGCCAGACTTATCAGAAAGAAAAGAGAAAGGACCCAAACTAATAAAATCATAAATGAAAGAGGAGAGATCACAACCAACACCAAAGACATACAAACAATTTTAAAAACATATTACAAACAACAATATGCCAACATATTAGGCAATCTGGAAGAAATGGATGCATTCCTAGAAACATATAAACTACCAAAACTGAAACAGTAAGAAATAGAGAACACTAACAGACCCATAACCAGCAGAAAAATTGAATCACTAATCAAAAATCTCCCAAGAGTCCAGGACCAGATAGCCTCCCAGAGAGATTCTACCAAACATTTATGTTTTAATTAAGTTCAACTAGCCAACATTAAAGAGGAATTAATACCTATTGTTCTAAAGCTGTTTCAGAAAAGAAAGAAAGAAAGAAGAAAGAAAGAAAGAAAGAAAGAAAGAAAGAAAGAAAGAAAGAAAAGAAAGAAAGAAAGAAAGAAAGAAAGAAAGAAAGAAAGAAAGAAAGGGAAAGAAAACTTCCAAACTCATTCTATGAGATCACCCTTACCTAGATCTCAAAACCAGACAGAGACTCCAACAAAAAAGGAAAATTACAGACCAATATCCCTGATGAATGTGGATGCCAAAATTCTCACCAAGATACTAGCTAATACAATCCAAGAGTACATTAAAAGGATTATTCACCACAACCAAGTGGGATTTATTCCTGGGCAGCAAGGGTGGTTCAACATTTGCAAATCAATCACTTGATACATCACATTAACAAAAGAAAGGACAAGAACCATATGACCCTCTCAATAGATGCAGAAAAAACATTTGACAAGATACAGCATCCTTTTCTGATGAAAACTCTCTGCAGTGTAGGGATAGAGGGAACATAATTCAGTAACATAAAAGCCATACACAAAAAGCCCACAGCAAATATCCTCAATGCAGAAAAACAGAGCTTTTTCCCTAAGGTCAGGAACACGGACAGAAATGTCCACTCTCACCATTTTTGTTCAACATAGTAGTGGAAGTTCTGGCCTCAGCAATCAAAAAAACAAAAGAAAACAATGGCATCTAAATCAGCAAAGAGGAAGTCAAACTTTTACTCTTCACAGATGACACAATATGCTATGTAGAAAACTCAAGACTCCACCAAAAAAATTGCTACAACTGGTACAGGAATTCAGCAAGGTGGAAGAATATGAAAACAAATCACAGAAGTCTGTTGCATTTTTTTTTTAAAGATTTTATTTATTTGAGAGAGAGAGACTGAGAGAGAGAGCACATGAGAGGGGGTAGGTTTGGGAGGGTCAGAGGGAGAAGCAGACTCCCTGCCGAGCAGGGAGCCCGATGCGGGACTCGATCCAGGGACTCCAGGATCATGACCTGAGCCGAAGGCAGTCGCTTAACCAACTGAGCCACCCAGGCGCCCCGAGTCTGTTGCATTTTTAAACACTAAAAATGAAGCAGCAGAAAGAGAAATAAAGGAATTGATCCCATTTACAGTTGCACCAAAAACCATAAGATACCTAGGAATAAACCTAACCTAAGTGGTAAAAGATTTGTACTCTGAAAACTATACAAGAGTTATGAAAGAAATGGAGGAAGACACAAAGAGATGGAAAAATATTCCATGCACATGGATTTGTGCTACCCAGAGCAATCTATACATTCAATGCAATCCCTATCTTAATACCAGCAACATTTTTCATAGACCTGGAACAAATAATCCTAAAATTTGTATGGAACATGAAAAGACCCCAAATAGCCAAAAGAATTTGAAAAAAAGAAAACCAGAGCTGGTTTGGTTTCCACAGTTCTGGACTTCAAGCTGAATTACAAAGCTGTAATCATAAAGACAGTTGGTACTGGCACAAAAACAGACACATATCTTCTCCCATTCCGTAGGTTGCCTCTTACTTTTGTGGACTGTTTCCTTTACTGTGCAGAAGCTTTTTATCTTGATGAAGTCCCAGTAGTTCATTTTTGCTTTTGTTTCCCTTGCAGTTTTTTCTTTTATTTTCTTTTAAATTTTATTTTTTTATTATGTTCAGTTAGCCAACATATTGTACATCATTAGTTTTTGATGTAGTGTTCAACGATTCATTAGTTGCATATTATAACACCCAGTGCTCATCACAACACATGCCCTCCTTAATACCCATCACCTGGTTACTGCATTCTCCAACCCCCTCCCTTCTCTAGCCCTCACTTTGTTTCCCAGAATCCAGAGTCTCTCATGGTTTGTCTCCCTCCCTTCCCCTGTGGTCCTCTGCACTATTCCTTATGTTCCACATATGAGTGAAACCATATGATAATTGTCTTTCTCTGCTTGACTTATTTCACTTGGCATAATCCCCTCCAGTTCCATCATGTTGAGGCAAATGGTAAAAATTCATCCTTTCTGATGGCTGACTAATATTCCATTGTGTATATGAACCACATCTTTATCCATTCATCTGTGAAAGACATCTGGGCTCCTTCCACAGTTTGGCTATTGTGGACATTGCTGCTATGAACATTGGGGTGCATGTGCCCCTTCTTTTCAATACATCTGTATCTTTGGGATAAATGCCTAGAGTACATTACTGGGTTATAGGGTAGCTCTATTTTTAATGTCTTGAGGAACCTCCATACTGTTTTCCAGAGTGGCTGTACCAGCTTACATTCCCACCAACAGTGTAAGAGGGTATGCCTTTCACCACATCATCACCAACATTTGCTGTTTCCTGTCTTATTATATTTCTCAGTGTGGTTTTGATTTGTATTACTCTGACGACTATTGATGTTGAACATTTTTTCATGTGTCTGTTAGCCATTTGTATGTCTACTTTAGAGAAGTGTCCGTTCATGTCTTCTGCCCATTTCTTGACTGGATTATTTGTTTTTTGGGTGTTGAGTTTGAGAAGTTCTTTGTAGATCTTGGACACCAGCCCTTTATCCGATATGTCATTTGCAAATATCCCATTCCATGAGTTGCCTCTTAGTTTTGTTGACTGTTTCCTTTACTGTACTTTTTATCTTGATGAAGTCCCAAAAGTTCATTTTTGGCTTTGATTCTCTTGCCTGTAGAGACGTGTCTTGAAAGAAGTTGCTGTGGCCCATGTCAAAGAGGTTATTGCCTATGTTCTCCTCTAGGATTTTGATGGATTCCTATCTCACATTTAGATCTTTCATTCACTTTGAGTTTATCTTTGTGTATGGTGTAAGAGAATGGTCCAGTTTCATTCTTCTGCATGTCGCTGTCCAGTTTTCCCAGCACCATTTATTGAAGAGACTATCTTTTTTCCATTGGGTGTTCTTTCCTGCTCTGTCAAAGATTAGTTGATCATAGAGTTGAGGGTCTATTTCTGGGCTCTCTATTCTGTTCCACTGATGTATGTGTCTGTTTTTGTGCCAGTACCATTCTGCCTTGATGATCACAATTTTCTAATATAGCTTGGAGTCAGGTATTGTGATGCCCCCCATTTTAGTTTTCTTTTTCAACATTATTCTGGCTATTTAGGGTCTTTTCTGGTTCTATACAAATTTTAAGATTATTTGTTTCAACTCTGTGAGATATTTGCAAATGACATATCAGATAAAGGGCTGGTATCCAATATCTATAAAGAACCATTGAACATTACATCAAAAACTAATGATGTACTGTATGTTGGCTAATTGAATTTAACTTCTAAAAAAGCTTCTCAAACTCAACACCCAAAAAACAAATAATAAAAGGGAAGAATATGAGACTCGTGACCCTGGGAAACAAACTGAGGGCTGCAGAAAAGAAGGTGGGTGGGGCGATGGGGTAACTGGGTGATGGGAATTAAAGAGGGCACATGATATGTTGAGCACTGGGTATTATATTCAACTAAAGAATCGTTGAACATTATATCAAAAACTAATGATGTACTATACCTTGGCTAATTGAATTTAAATAAAAAACAAAGAAAAAAGAAATGGATGTAAGACATGAACAGACATTTCTCAAAAGAAGACATACAAATGGCCATCAGACACATGAAAAAATGCTCCACATCCCTTGGTATCAGGGAAATCCAAATCAAAGCCACAATGAGATACCACTTCACACCATACAGAATGGCTTAAAGTAACAACTCAGGAAACAACAGATGTTGGTGAGGATACAGAGAAAGGGAAACTCTCTCACACTGTTGGTGGGAATGTAAACTGGTACAGTCACTTTGGAGGTTTCTCAAAAATTTAAAAAGAGGTATCCTACAACCCAGCAATTGCACTACTAAGTATTTATCCAAAGGATACAAACATAATGATTTGAAGGGGCACATGCAGCCCAAAGTTTATTAGCAGCTATGTCCACAATACCTAAAATATGGAAAAAGCCCAGGTGTCCATGGACAGATACACACACACACACACACATACACACACACACACACACTGGAATATTACTCAGATATCACAAAGAATGAAATCTTGCCATTTGCAATGACGTGGATGGAACTAGAGGGTATTATGCTAAGTGAAATAAGTCAGTCAGGGGAAGACAAATACTATATGATTTCATTCATATGTGAAATTTAAGAAACAAAACAGATGAACATAGGGGAAGGGAAGGAAAAATAATATAAGATATAAACAGAGAGGGAGGCAAACCATAAGAGACTATTAACTGTAGGAAACAAACTGTGGGTTGCTGGGAGGGAGGTGGGTGGGTAGATAGGATAATTCAGTGATCAGCATTAAGGAAGGCACTTGATGTAATGAGCACTGGGTGTATATGCAACTGATGAACAATAAACTCTACCCCTGAAACTAATAATACTTTACATGTTAACTAAATTGAATTCAAATATTAAAATGTTAAAAAAAAAAAAACAACTCCAAATTTTAGAGACCTGGCGTGGTGCAGATCTTCTGGGGTAGATTCTCATTCTGCTGGGGCTGGTGCTTGTTTTTCCCAGAAAGACAGTCTCATAAACACGTACCACACCTTGGAGTTTAGAGTAAAGCACAACAAAAAGCCAGCTTCCAGGTTAGCTTTCCTCAGCAGGTGGCTCTGCCCCTATGCTAATGACTGTGGCAGCACTCTGGTGCCCACCAGCTCTTTTGTCCCCTGAGAGGCCATGCCATATCTCCCACGTGCACTCCAGGAAGGGAAACTGTCTCTCCCAGTGCATCCCAGGGGATCCTCAGACCATGTTGTCTGCTCCAAAGCCTCTGTTTCTCTTTTCCACAGAAGAACCACTATGCCCACTGGGCTCCATGCCAGCCACTGCATGGACTTCTAACACTTCAGTCTTTGAGCTCCACTGATTGTAAAACTCACAATAATCAGCCCTTCTTATTTTCCCAGTCAGTGGTTTGGGGAAGTGTTTTTCTTGCACAATCCCTTGTGCAGTGCTCTTCCTCTACCTCTTTCTCTCTTTCTCTCCTCTCTCTGTGATCAGGGCTCCCCCTTCCCTGCAGCACCTGTGATTCTTTTCTGCCCCAAATCACATCTCTGCACCTCCTATCTTCTACAATGTGGACTCTTTTATCCTTCTAGTTCTGCAGGTTGTTCTCTCAGTCCTCAGATTGATTTCTTGGGTGATCAGAATGATTTGATATTAATCTAGCTGTGTTTGAGGGACAAGGCCAGCATAGGGTGCCCCTACTACTCCACCATCTTAACTCCTGTTGGGATCAGCCATTATTTCTTAAAATAAAATTTCTGTCCTTTTTTCTCTCTTTTCTACTGCTGGGACTCCTATTATGCATATATTGGGTCACTTAATGGAGTCTGCTATTTACTGAATGCTTGTGTTTTGTCAAAATGTATACTTTAAAATACTAACCACCAATATGATGCTTTAGAATATGGGACCTTTGGGAGGTTATTAAGTGATGAGGGTGGAGTCCTCATGAATCTGATTAATACCCTTATAAAAGTGGCCCTAGAGATATCTTTTATCCTTTCTGCCATATGAGGTTATAGTAAGAAATGGCAATCAATGAGAAAGTGGACCTTTGCCAAACACTGAATCCACTGGTGTTAGGACTTTGGACTTTCCAGATCCCTGAAATGCATGAAAAATTTTTCTGCTATTTATAAGCTACCCAGGCTATTGTGTTTTTGTTATAGAAGCCCAAACAGACAAAGACATAAAATAGGTATTGAGATACTAAGATGCTGCTGTAAATAAATACCTAGAAGTGTGAAAGCATCTTTGGAACTGGGTAATGGTAGATGATGGAAGAGTTTTGAGGTCCATGCTAAAAAAGGCCTACATTGCTATGAAGAGACTGTTAAGTGTAATTATGGTGAAAGCCTGGAATGAAAATAGAACTATAAGGAAGCCTCAAAATTCTTAAAGACTACTTAAGTAATCTGAATAGAATGTTGGTAGAAATATTGACATCAAGGTTATTCTGATAATGTCTCAGACATAATGGGGAGCATGTTATTGGAAACTGGAGGAATATCCATTCTTGTTATAAAGTGGTAAAGCATTTGGCTGAATTGTGTTCATGTCCTTATGTTTTATGGAAGGTAGAATTTGCAAGTGACAAAATTGGACATTTGGCTGAGGAACATCTAGGGAAAGCACTGAACTTTCAGCTTGGCTCCTCTTGACTGCTAAATGCAAGAAGAAATAAATAACTTAAAGATGAAATTGTTAATCAGAAAGGAAGGAGATCCTAAGAATTTAGAATATTTTTAGCTGCCCACATTGGAAAAAATGAGAAAGCCTGCTTGGGAAAGAATACAAAGATTACGGTCAAATGCAATAAAGAAATTAGTATGTAACTGATATCTGAACAGAAGCTAGGAACCATTCACCAAGACAATGGGGTTATTAGTCAGCCACATGAACAGAGCCAAGGTCTATTGTCCAAGACAATGGAAGAATGATCATGAAGACATATCAGAGATTATGAAAGCTACCTCTCCTAGAGGGCAAGGACCTGGGTGCAGAATATTTTCAAAGAAGGCTCTTCCACTGCCTGGCACTACCTTTAATCAGAGATTCTGTTCCTGCACTACCACTGCATTCCTCAGCTTCCCCAGATGTGGCCCCAGTGGACCCCAGTGCTATATACAACTCCAAATATTTAGAGCTTCTAGCATGTAATTCCAACCTATGAGAGCCACAGGCACATTGCTCCAACCCATTAGGGCTCTGGCATGGATTGTACCCAGCAAAGCCATGGGAACGGTGTTGCTCAATGCCATGGGGGCACTCCACCCAGAGCCTTTGGAACCCAATCCCTGTGCCAGTATGTCTGGAAAGAGTGACGGCATTAATAGGATGTATCAAGTTGATTGACTTGTGAATGTTGAACCACACTTGCAGCCCAGGAATAAATCCCACCTGGACATAGTGAATAATCCTTTTAATGTACTTTTGGATCCTATTGGTTATTATTGTGGCGAGAATTTTGGCATCCATGTTCTGCAGGGATATTGGTCTGTAATTCTCCTTTATGGTGGGGTCTATTGTGGTTTTGGGATCAAGGTAATGCTGGCCTCATAGAACAAGTTTGGGAGTTATCCTTCCATTTCTATTTTTTTGAGACAGCTTCAGATGAATAGGTATTATTTCTTCTTTAAATGTTTGGTAGAATTCTCCTGGGAAGCCATCTGGTCCTAGACTCTTTTGTCCAGAGATTTTTGATTACTGCTTCAATTTCCTTGCTGGGTATGGGTCTGTTCAGAACTTCTATTTCTTTCTGTTTCAGTTTTGGTAGTTTATATGTTTCCAGGAATGCATCCATTTCTTTCAGATTGCCTAATTTGTTGGCATATAGTCGCTCATAATATGTTCTTAAAATTGTTTGTATTTCTTTGGTATTGGTCGTGATCTCTCCTCTTTCAATCATGATTTTATTGATTTGGGTCCTTTCCCTTTCTTTTAAAGTCTGTCTAGGGATTTATCAATTTTATTAATTCTTCCAAAGAACAAGCTTCTTTTTTCGTTGATCTGTTCTACTGTTTTTTTTAATTTCTATTTCATTGATTTCTGCTCTAATCTTTATTATTTTTCTTCTTCTGCTTGGCTTAGGCTTTATTTGCTGTTCTTTCTCCAGGTCATTTAGGTGTAAGGTAAGCTTGTGTATTTGAGACATTTCTAATTTTTTGATAGAGACATGTATTGCTATGTACTTCCCTCTTAGGACCTCCAATGCTATAACCCAAAGATTTTGGACAGTTGTATTTTCATTTTCATTTGTTTCCATGATTTTTTTTGATAGAAACTCTATTTTTAATTACCATTCAAATCCATTCACAGGTAAGTGACCAAAACAAATTGTGGCATATCCAGCTCATGGAATACTACTTGGTTTAGCAGGGTAATCTCTTCACACACATAACAAAAGGGTAAAGATTTTATTTTTTGCTCAGATAATTATTCTGAGCAAAAAAACATCAAAGCAAAATAATGTACATAGCATATGATTTCAAAATATAAAACCTTAGGAATTGGAAATAATTCTATTGTAACAGAAAGCCAATCAGTGGTTTCCTGAGGTGGGAATGTGAGGGAGGAATTCCCAGGAGCACAAGGAAACTTTTGGGGGTGATAGATATATCCACTATCTGGGTGATGCATATATATGTTCAAATGTACTAAACTTTAGACTTTAATTATATACATTTTCTTGCATGTAAATTATATCTCAAACAATATACCTGTTGAAACAGTTTAAATTACAAAAACAAAAACTTACATACCCTGAAATTCAAAAAGTGTTTTATATTTTCCAAAAAGTTCAACCATATGTTTCTGCAAGCCTAAAGTAGGCACTGATTTATTTCTTTGGATACGAAAATGAATTTATCTATCTTTATCTTTCTTTTTTTTTATTTTTAAAATTTTTTATTGTTATGTTAATCACCATACATTACATCATTAGTTTTTGATGTAGTGTTCCATGATTGATTGTTTGTGCATAACACCCAGTGCTCCATGCAGAACGCGCCCTCTTTAACACCCATCACCAGGCTAACCCATCCTCCCAACCCCTCCCCTCTAGAACCCTCAGTTTGTTTTTCAGAGTCCATCGTCTCACATGGTTCATCTACCCTCCGATTTCCCCCCTTCATTCTTCCCCTCCTGCTATCTTCTTTTTCTTTCTTTTTTTTCTTAACATATATTACATTATTGGTTTCAGAGGTACAGATCTGTGATTCAACAATCTTGCACAATTCACAGGGCTCACCATAGCACATACCCTCCCAAATGTCTATCACCCAGCCACCCCATCCCTCCCACCCCACCCCCCACTCCAGCAACCCTCAGTTTGTTTCCTGAGTTTAAGAATTCCTCATATCAGTGTGGTCATATGATACATGTCTTTCTCTGATTGACTTATTTCGCTCAGCATAACACCCTCCAGTTCCATCCATGTTGTTGCAAATGGCAAGATTTCATTCATTTTGATGGCTGCATAATATTCCATTGTATATATATACCACTTCTTCTGTATCTATTCATCTGTTGATGGACATCTTGGCTCTTTCCACAGTTTGGCTATTGTGGACATTCCTGCTATAAACATTGGGGAGCGTGTACCCGTTTGGATTCCTACATTTGTATCTTTGGGGTAAATACCCAATAGTGCAATTGTTTAATCTATGGTAGTTCTATTTTCAACTTTTTGAAGAGACTCCATACTGTTTTCCACAGTGGCTGCACCAGCTTGCATTCCCACCAACAGTGAAGGAGGATTCCCCTTTCTCTGCATCCCCACAAACATCTGTCATTTCCTGACTTGTTAATTTTAGCCATTCTGACTGGTGTGAGGTGGTTTCTCATTGAGGTTTTGATTTGGATTTCCCTGATGCCAAGCGATGTTGAGCACTTCTTCATGTGTCTGTTGGCCATTTGGATGTCTTCTTTGCAGAAATGTCTGTTCATGTCTTCTGCCCATTTCTTGATTGGATCATTTGTTCTTTGGGTGTTGAGTTTGATAAGTTCTTTATAGATTTTGGATACTAGCCCTTTATCTGATATGTCATTTGCAAATATCTGCTCCCATTCTGTCAGTTGTCTTTTGGGTCTGTTGACTGTTTCCTTTGCTGTGCAAAAGCTTTTTATCTTGATGAAGTCCCAATAGTTCATTTTTGCCCTTGCTTCCCTTGCTTTTGGTGATGTTTCTTGGAAGAAGTTGCTGCGGCTGAGGTCGAAGAGGTTCCTGCCTGTGTTCTCCTTTAGGATTTGGATGGACTCCTGTCTCACATTGAGGTCTTTCATCCATTTGGAGACTATTTTTGTGTGTGGTGTAAGGAAATGGTCCAGTTCCATTCTTCTGCATGTGGCTGTCCAATTTTCCCAACACCATTTGTTGAAGAGACTGTCTTTGTTCCATTGGACATTCTTTCCTGCTTTGTCAAAGATTAGTTGACCATAGAGTTGAGGGTCCATTTCTGGGCTCTCTATTCTGTTTCATTGATCTATGTGTCTGTTTTTGTGCCAGTACCATATTGTCTTGATCATGACAGCTCTGTAATAGAGCTGGAAGTCCAGAATTGTGATGCCGCCAGCTTTGCTTTTCTTTTTCAACATTCCTCTGGCTATGCGGAGTCTTTTCTAGTTTCATACAAATTTGAGGATTATTTGTTCCATTTCTTTGAAAAAAGTAGATGGTATTTTGATGGGGATTGCATTGAATGTGTAGATTGCTCTAGGTAGCATTGACATCTTCACAATATTTGTTCTTCCAATCCATGAGCATGGAACGTTTTTCCATTTCTTTGTGTCTTCCTCAATTGCTTTCATGAGTATTTTATAGTTTTCTGAGTACAGATCCTTTGCCTCTTTGGTTAGATTTATTCCTAGGTATCTTATGGTTTTGGGTGCAATTGTAAATGGGATCGACTCCTTCATTTCTCTTTCTTCTATCTTGTTGTTGGTGTATAGGAATGCCACTGACTTCTGTGCATTGATTTTCTATCCTGCCACTTGACTGAATTCCTGTATGAGTTCAGGCAGTTTGGGGATGGAGTCTTTTGGGTTTTCCATATAAAGTATCATATCATGTGCAAAGAGTGAGAGTTTGACTTCTTCTTTGCCTATTTGGATGCCATTGATTTCTTTTTGTTGTCTGATTGCTGTGGCGAGGACTTCTAATACTCTGTTGAATAGCACTGGTGATACTGGACATCCCTGCCATGTTCCTGACCTTAAGGGGAAAGCTCTTAGGTTTTCCCCATTGAGAATGATATTCGCTGCAGGTTTTTCATAGATGGCTTGTATGATATTGAGGTATGTACCCTCTATCCCTATACTCTGAAGAGTTTTGATCAAGAAAGGATGCTGTGGGCGCCTGGGTGGCTCAGTTGGTTGGGCGACTGCCTTTGGCTCAGGTCATGATCCTGGAGTCCCGGGATTGAGTCCCACATCGGGCTCCCTGCTCAGCGGAGAGTCTGCCTCTCCCTCTGACCCTCCGCCCTCTCATGCTCTCTGTCTCTCATTCTCTCTATCGCAAATAAATAAAATCATAAGAAAAAAAGAAAGGATGCTGTACTTTGTCAAATGCTTTTTCTGAATCCATTGAGAGGATCATATGATTCTTGTTTTCTTTTGTTAATATATTGTATCACATTGATTGATTTGTGGATGTTGAACCAACCTTGCAGCCCAGGGATAAATGTCACTTGGTCATGGTGAATAATACTTTTAATGGACTGTTGGATCCTATTGGCTAGTATTTTGGTGAGAATTTTTGCATCCATGTTCATCAAGGATATTGGTCTGTAGTTCTTCTTTTTGGTTGAGACCTGATTTATGACCTAGGATGTGATCAATTCTGGAGAATGTTCCATGGGCACTAGAGAAGAATGTGTATTCCGTTGCTTTGGGATGGAATGTTCTGAATATGTCTGTGAAGTCCATTTGGCCCAGTGTGTCATTTAAAGTCTTTATTTCCTTGTTGATCTTTTACTTAGATGATCTGTCCATTTCACTGAGGGGGTATTAAAGTCCCCCACTATTATTGTATTGTTCTTGATGTGTTTCTTTGCTTTTGTTATTAATTGCGTTATATAATTGGCTGCTCCCATGTTAGGGGCATAGATAGTTACAATTGTTAGATCTTCTTGTTGGATAGATCCTTTAAGTAGGATATAGTGTCCTTCCTCATCTCTTATTACAGTCTTTGGTTTAAAATCTAATTTGTCTGATATAAGGATTGCCATCCAGCTTTCTTTGGGTGTCTAGTAGCATGGTAAGTGGTATTCCACCCCCTCACTTTAAATCTGGGGGTGTCTCTGGGTGTAAAATGAGTCTCTTGCAGACAGCATATCGATGGGTCTTGTTTTTTAATCCAATCTGATGGCCTGTGTCTTTTGATTGGGGCATTTAGCTCATTTACATTCAGGGTAACTCTTGGAAGATGTGAATTTAGTGCCATTGTATTGCCTGTAAGGTGACTGTTACTATATATTGTCTGTGTTCTTTTCTGGTCTATGTTGCTTTTAGGCTCTCTCTTTGCTTAGAGGACCCCTTTCAAGATTTTTTGTAGGGCTGGTTTCATGTTTGCAAATTCTTTTACCTTTTGTTTGTCCTGGAAGCTTTTTATCTCTCCTTCTATTTTCAATGACAGCCTAGCTGGATATAGTATTCTTGCTGCATATTTTTCTCATTTAGTGCTCTGAATATATCCTGCCAGTCCTTTCTGGCCTGCCAGGTGTCTGTGGATATGTCTGTTGCCAATCTAATGTTTCTACCATTGAAGGTTACAGATCTCTTCTCCCGAGGTGCTTTCAGGATTTTCTCTTTGTCTCTGATACTTGTAAGTTTTACTATTACATGTCAGGCTGTTTACCTATTTTTTATTGATTTTGAGGGGTTTCTCTGTGTCTCCTGGATTTTAATGCCTGTTTCTTTCCCCAAATTAGGGAAGTTCTCTGCTATAATTTGCTCCAATATACCTTCTGCCCCTCTCTCTTTTTTTTTCTTCTGGGATCCCAATTATTCTAATATTGTTTCATCTTATGGTATCACTTATCTCTCGAATTCTGCCCTCGTTATCCAGTAGTTGTTTGTCTCTCTTCTTCTTAGCTCATTTTCCATCATTTGGTCTTCTGTATCACTAATTCCCCCTTCTGCCTCATTTATCCTAGCAGTTCGAGCCTCCATTTTTGATTACACCTCATTAATAGCCTTGTTGATTTCAACTTGGTTAGATTTTAGGTCTTTTATTTCTCCAGAAAGGGTTCTCTAATATCTCTCATGCTTTTTTCGAGCCCAGTGAGTATCTTTAAAATCATCATTCTGAACTCTTCTTCCAACATCTTCCTAATGTCCGTACTGATTACGTCCCTGCAGTCAGTACTGCCTCTTCTTTTTGTTGAGTTGATTTTTTCCATCTTGTCATTTTGTCCAGAGGAGAATAGATGAATGAGAGCACAAAATACTAACAGGGTAACAACGTCCCCAGAAAAATATACACTAAACAAATCAGACGAGAACTGAAACTGGGGGAAAAGAAAGGGAAAGAAAGAAAAAAGAAAAAATAACAAGCAAAGAAACAAAGAAAAAAACAGAATATGATCAAATATGATCAGGCTGGTCCATAGATCAGTGCCACTCACTAGATTTTGGGCGTATTTGGTCTGTTAGAAGAAAGTACCTCCCCAAATTTTAAATAAAGAAAAACTTATATATGTACAAAAATAAGGATTGATATGATGAAAGGATGGAATATGACTGTAAAGATGAAAATTATAAAAAATTTTATAGAAGGAATTGATAAGAAGTTGTTTGAAAAAAGAAAGGAGAGGATTTCAAAAAAAAAAAAAAAAGGGAGAGAATGTATTAGGCAGGAGAGTAGAACAAAACCATTCACTAGAGATTTAGGGTATATTTTGATCTGTTAGAAGAAATTGTATCTCAAAATTTTAAAGAGAGAACAACTTATATATATATGCCAAAAATAAGGGTAACTACTATGAAGGATAGAATATGACTCAAAAAATGAAAAATATAAATGTTTTTTAAAAAAGGGATTGATAAGATGTTGGTTGAAAAAGGGAAAAAGAAAAATTCAAAAAAAAAAGACACTTAAATAAAAAATTAACTTTGAAAGACTAAAGAATCATGGTAAAAAAGGCATGGATTCTATGTACAGTATTCCCCTAGCTCTGGAGTTTTGCTGTTCTCATTGATCGGTAAACTTGGTCTTGGCTGGCTGTTCTTGCTGATCTTCTGGGGAAGGGGCCTGTTGCCGTGGTTCCCAAATGTCTTTGCCGGAGGCGGAATTGCCCCGCCTTTGCCCTGTCTGAGCTCAGTAATCTGCTCGGGTTTGTTCTTGGGAGCTTTTGTTCCCTGTGAGCTTTCCGTTCAGCTTTGGAGAACAAGAGTGAAAATGGCGGCCTCCCAATCTCCGCCCTGGAGGAGTCGAGATCTCAGGCCCCACTCTTCAGTGCACCCCCAGAGAAAAGCGGTCAATCACTCCTGTCTCCCTGGTCTCTGACCACACTCCGTGCTCACCTGGCCTGTGACCGAGTGTTTCTATCTCTGGTACCCGACTCGTGTGGAGTCTCCAAACCAAGCAGATCCCTGCAGGGCACTCCCTTGCCACTCCTCCTGGGGGAGGAAGGGGTGTCTCCCCAGATCTGCCACTTGTTGGGCCCCTGCTGGAGGAGCAGTGGCCCGACTGTGCTGTGGATCACTGTTTATGGCAACCCTGAGCTGAGATCCTGCAACTTAGCTCCATCTCCACAGCTGGCTTCTCCGCTCCGATACCTGGGAGCTCTGCCACACTCAGGCACCCCCAGTCTTTCTGTAACCACACTGTCCCACGAGGGTTCCACCCCCCACTTAGCCACTGGTGTGACGTCCCTCAGCGGAGCAGACTTCTAAAAGTTCTGATTTTGTGCTCTGCAGCTCTATCACTTGCCAGAAGCAGCTGATGGAGGCCCCTTCCCCCCCGCAGTCTATCCTCCCGAATATTGCCTCGGATTCACTTCTCCGCAGGTCCTACCTTCCAGAAAGTGGTCGCTTTTCTGTTCAGAGAGTTGTTGCTATTCTTTTCTTCGATCTCCCATTGACTTTGTAGGTGTTCAGAATGGTTTGATCCCTATCCAGCTGAATTCCTGAGACCAGACGAAATCCAGGTCTCCTATTCCTCTGCCATCTTGCTCCACCCCCTGTTTCTATGAATTTTTAAAATTCTTCTTTAATTTCCTGGTTGACCCATTCATTCTTTAGTAGGATGCCCTTTAACCTCCAAGTGTTTGTATTCTTTCCAAATTTCCTCTTGTGATTGACTTGAAGTTTCAAAGCATTGTGGTCTGAGAATATGCAGGGAATAATCCCAATATTTGGTATCAGTTGACACCTGATTTGTGACCCAATATATGATCTATCCTGGAGAATGTTTCATGTGCACTCAAGAAGAATGTGTATTCTGATGCTTTAGGAAGAAATACTCTGTATATATCAGTGAAATCCATCACATTACTAAAAGAAATGACAAGAGCCATATGATCCTCTCAATTGATGCAGAAAAAGCATTTGACAAAATACAGCATCCTTTTTCAGTTAAAACTCTCTACAGTGTACGGATAGAAGGAACATACCTCAACATCATAAAAACCATCTACAAAAAGCCCACAGCAAATATCCTCAATGGGGAAAACTGAGAGATTTTCCTCTAAGGTTAGGAACACAAGAGGAATGCCCACTCTTACCACTGTTTTTAAACATAGTACTAGAAGTCTTAACCTCAGCAATCAGACAACAAAAAGAAATAAAAAGCATTCAAATTGGCAAAGAAGTCAAACTTTTTTTCTTCATAGATGACATGATACTTAATGTGGAAAATACAAAAGACTCCACGACTAGAACATGTACAGCAATTCAGCAATGTGGCAGGTACAATATCCATGCACAAAAATCAGTTGCACTTCTATACATTAACAATGAGACTGAAGAAAGAGAAATTAAGGAATCGATTCCATGAACAATAGCACCAAAAACCATAAGATACCTAGGAATAAACTTAACCAAAGAGGTAAAGGATCTGCATTCTAAAAACTACAGAGCAGGAGGAAGAAAAGATGGCAGAGGAGTTGGGGACCCTATTCCAACCAGTCCCCAGAATCGAGCTGGATATCTAGCAGACCACTCTGAACACCCATGAAATCAGCCTAAGATGTAAGAAGATAGATGTGGATCTCTACAAACAGAATATCACAGGCAGTTGGTTTTGAGGTATGAAGCAGGGAGCCGTGACTCCGTGGGCACATATCCAAAGATAAACAGAAGGGGGAGGGAGCTGCCATAAGTGCCAGTACTGGGAAGGTGAAATAACACAGGAGTGAAAAAGCCTCCTGACATGGGGACCGGGCACAGAATCGCAGACTGGTAGCAATGGGGAAAGGACTTTAGGGCAGCCCCCAGACAGAAATCTGGCATGGCAGGGCCATACGTGCCAAATAGGGGCAGCTGGCAGTTTTAGAAGCACAAAGGGCAGAGACGTGCCCTGACCTGGAGGTGAGGACTGGGAGTGCTGTTGAGGGGTGCACAACCCATGAAACTGCAGTTTAGAGCAATACAGACAGAAATGGAGATAGTGTGGCCTGGAGAGCTCACTGAAGAGCAGACTGTGATCTCTCTGCTCTGAGGCACAGGGTTGGAAACTATCTCTTCTGCTCTGACTCCTGGAAAAGACACAGAAAGCCACCAGGGAAAGCTGCCAGAGAACAAAAGCTCCAAAAAACCGGTTTTTACTGAGCCCATCCCCCCCCCACAGAGGGCAGGGCAACTCTGCCCAAACAGGGTTGCCTGAGTAACCTCACTGCAGGCCCCTCCCGCAGAAGACAGGCTGGGAAAACAAGAGGCCAGCAACCCTAAGGACCCTATAAAATATGTGCATCTTGCATGGGTTGTGGCCAATAATTTGGACTCTGTACATTCCCTCAACCACCCTTCAACAGAATGACTAGGAGGAGGACCCCCAAAATAGGAAAGACTCAGAGACTGTGACTTCTGCCACAGATTTACAAATGGATACAGATATAACCAAGATGTTGGAAATGGAATTCAGGGTAGCAATTGTGAAGACAATAGCTACAGTGAAGAAATCGATTAATGGCAACATAGAGTCTCTAAGGGCAGAAATGAGAGAAAATCTGGCAGAACTTAAAAATGCTATAAATGAAATCCAATTTAATCTAGATAATCTAACAGCTAGGGTAAGCGAGGCAGACGAACGAATTAGTGATCTACAGGACCAATTGATAGAAAAGAGGGGGCCAGGGAAAAACAACTCAAAATCCATGAAAATAGAATTAGAGAAATAAGTGACACCAAGAAACGTTCCAATGTCAGAATTACTGGGATCCCTGAGGGGGTGGAGAGAGAGATGACTAGAAGACTAGCAAATCGTAGCTAAGAACTTCCCTAATCTTGGGAATGAAACAAACATTCATGTCCTAGAAGCAGAGAGGACCCCTCCCAAGATCAAGGAAAACAGGCAAACACCCCAGCATGTAATAGTAAAACTTGCAAATCTTAGAACCAAAGAAACCATCTTAAGGACAGTTAGAAGGAAGATATTCCTTACGTACAGAGGGAGGAACATCAGAATAACATCAGACCTATCCACAGAGACCTGGCAAGTCAGAAAGGCCTGGCAAGACATATTCAGGGTACTAAATGAGAAGAACATGCAGCCAAGAATACTTTATCTGGCAAGGCTTTCATTTAGAATGGATGGAGAGATGCAGAGCTTCCAGGATCGGCAGAAACTGAAAGAATATGTGACCACTAAGCCAGCCCTGCAAGAAATATTAAGGGTGGTTCTATAAAAAGAGAAAGAGCCCAAGAGTGATATACAACAGAAATGTACAGGGACAATTTATAAAAACAACGTCTTCACAGGCAACATGATGACAATAAATTCATATCTTTCAATAATCATTTTCAATGTGAACGGCCTAAATGCTCCCATAAAACAGCACAAGGTTGCAGATTGGATAAAAAGACAGGACCGATCCATATGCTGTCTACAAGACACTAATTTTGAACCTAAAGATACATCCAGACTGAAAGTGAAGGGATAGAGATCCATCTTCCATTCCAACAGACCTCAAAGAAAGCTCGGTTAGCAATTCTCATGTCAGAAAATTAGATTTTAAGCCAAAGGCTGTAATTAGAGACACAGAAGGACACTATATCATTCTTAAAGGGTCTATCCAACAAGAAGATCTAAAAACTGTAAATATCTATGCCCCCAACATGGGACCAGCCAACTACATAAGCAAGCTGTTAACCAAAATAAAGAGTCATATTGATAACAATACGTTAATTGTAGGAGACCTCAATACTCCACTCTCAGCAATGGACATATCATCTAAGCAGAAAATCAACAAAGAAACAAGAGCTTTGAATGATACACTGGACTAATGGACCTCATAGATATATACAGAACATTCCACCCTAAAACAGAATACTCTTTCTTCTCGAGTGCACATGGAACTTTCTCCAGAATAGACCACATACTGGGTCACAAATCAGGTCTCAACTGATACCAAAAGATTCAGATTATTCCCTGCATCTTCTCAGACCATAATGCTTTAAAACTAGAACTAAATCACAAGAAAAAATTTGGCAGAAATTCAAACACTTGGAAGCTAAAGACCACTTATCTCAATAATTCTTGGCTCAACCAAGAAATCAAAGAAGAATTCAAACAATTCATGGAAAACAATGAGAATGAAAACACATCGGTCCAAAACCTATGGGATATTGCAAAGGCAGTCCTAAGGGGGAAATACAAAGCCACCCAAGCCTCCTCACTCAAGAAAAAAAAGAAAAGAAAAGAAAAGAAAAGAAAAGGAAAAGAAAAGAAAAAACCCGAACTCACCAACTAACTTTACACCTTAAAGAACTAGAGAAAAAGCCACAAACAATGCTTAACCCACACATCTGAAGAGAACTAATTAAGATTAGAGCAGAGATCAGTGAATTAGAAACTAGAAACACAGTAGATCAGATCAAAAAACTAGACGCTTGTTCTTTGAAAGAATTAAGAAGATCAATAAACCATTGGCCAGACTTATCCAAAAGAAAAGAGAAAGGACCCAAATTAACAAAATTATGAATGGAAGGGGAGAGATCATGACTAACACCAAGTAATTAGAAACAATTACTAGAAATTATTATCAACAACTATATGTCAATAAATTAAGCAACCTAGAAGAAATGGATACCTCCCAGGAAACCTATAAACTCCCAAGACTGAAACAGGAAAAAATTGACAACCTGAATAGGCCAATAACCAGTAACAAGACTGAAGCAGTGATCAAAAACCTCCCAAAAAACAAGAGTCCAGGGCCTGATGGATTTCCTAGGGAATTCTACCAAGCATTCAAAGAAGAAATAATACCTATTCTCCCGAAGCTGTTTCAAAGAATAGAAACAGAAGGAAAGCTTCCAGACTCATTCTATGAGGTCAACATTACCTTAATCCCCAAATCAGGCAAAGACCCCATCAAAAAGGAGAATTTCAGACCGATATCCCTGATGAATATGGATTCCAAAATCCTCAACAAAATCCTAGCTAATAGGATCCAACAATATATTAAAAGGATCACCCACCATGACCAAGTGGGATTTATCGCTGGGATGCAAGGGTGGTTGAACATTCACAAATCATTCAATGTCATAGAACACATTAATGAGAGGAAAGAGATATATGGTCTTCTCAATTGATGCATAAAAAGCATTTGACAAAATACAGCATCCTTTCCTGATTAAAACTCTTCAGAGTATAGGGATAGAAGGAATATTCTTTAAGTTCATAAAAGCCATCTATGAAAAACCCACAGCAAATATCATCCTCAAAAGGGAAAAGCTGAGAGCATTTCCCTTAAGATCAGGAACACGACAGGATGCCCTCTCTTGCCACTATTGTTCAACATAGTACTAGAAGTCCTAGCAACAGTAATCAGACAACAAAAAGAAATAAAAGGTATTTAAATTGGCAAAGAACTCAAACACCCTTTCTTCACAGATGACATGATACCTTATGTGGAAAACCCAAAAGACTCCACCCCCAAATTACTAGAACTCATCCAGCAATTCAGTAATGTGGCAGGATACAAAATCAATGCACAGAAATCGGTTGTTTTCTTATACACTAACAATGCAACTATAGAAAGAGAAATGAGAGAGACGATTCCATTTACAATAGCACTGAAAACCATAAGATACCTCAGAATAAACCTGACCAAAGACGTAAAGGATCTATACTCTAGGAACTACAGAATACTCATGAAAGAAATTGAAGAAGACACAAAACGATGGAAAAACATTCCATACTCATGGATCAAAAGAATAAACATTGTTAAAATGACTATGCTGCCCAAAGCAATCTATACCTTCAACGCCATCCCAATCAAAGTTCCAATGACATATTTCAAAGTGCTGGAACAAACAATCTTAAAATTTGTATGGAATCAGAAAAGACCCCGAATCAACAAGGAAATGTTGAAAAAGAAAAACAAAGCTGGGGGCATCACGTCTGATTTCAAGCTATGTTACAAAGCTATGATCACCAAGACAGCATGGTACTGGCACAAAAGCAAACATATAGACCAGTGGAACACAATAGAGAGCCCAGATATGGACCCTCAACTCTATGGTCCAATAATCTTCGTCAAAGCAGGAAAAAGTATGCAATGGAAAAAAGACAGTCTCTTCAATAAATGGTGCTGGGAAAAATGGACAGCTATATACAGAAGAATGAAACTCAACCATTCTCTAACACCATACACAAAGATAAACTCAAAATGGATGAATGACTTCAATGTGAGACAGGAATCCTTCAAAATCCTAGAGGAGAGCACAGGCAATAACCTCTTCATCATCAGTCACAACAACTTCTTTCATGATACATCTCCAAAAGCTAGTGAAACAAAAGCAAAAATGAACTTTTGGGACTTCATCAAGATAAACAGCTTCTGCACAGCAAAGGAAATAGTCAACAAAACAAAGAGGCAACCCACAGAATGGGAGAAGATATTTGCAAATGACACTACAGAGAAAGCACTGATTTACAAGATCTATGAATAACTTCTCATTCTGAACACCCAATAAACAAATAATCAAGCCAAAATTGGGCAAAAGACATGAATAGACACTTCTCCAAAGAAGACATACAAATGGCTAACAGATACCTGAAAAAATGTTCATCATCATTAGCCATCGGTGAAATTCATATCAAAACCACATTGAGATACTACCTTACACCAGTTAGAATGGCAAAAATTGACAAGGCAAGAAATAACAAATGTTGGAGAGGATGTGGAGAAAGGGGGACTCTTGCACTGTTGGTGGGAATGCAAGTTGGTACAGCCACTTTGGAAAACAGTGTGGAGGTTCCTCAAAAAATTAAAAATAGAGCTACCCTATGACCCAGCAATTGCACTCCTGGGTATTTACCTCAAAGACACAGATGTAGTGAAAAGAAGGGCCATATGTAACCAAGTGTTCATAACAGCAATGTCCACAATAGCCAAACTGGAAAGAGCTGAGATGCCCTTCAACAGATGAATGGATAAAGAAGATGTGGTCCATATATACAATGGAATATTACTCAGCCATCAGAAAGGATGAATACCCAACTTCTACATCAACATGGATGGGACTGGAGGAGATTATGCTAAGTGAAATAAGTCAAGCAGAGAAAGTCAATTATCATATGGTTTCACTTACTTGTGGAACATAAGGAATAGCATGTCAGACAATAGGAGAGGTAAGGGAAAATGAAGGGGGGAATTGGAGGGGGAGATAAACCATGAGAGACTATGGACTCCAAGAAATAGACTGAGGATTTTGGAGGGGGGGGGTGGAGGGATGGGTTGACCCCATGGTGGGTGTTAAGGAGGGCAAGTACTGCATGGAGACTGGGTGTTATATAAAAACAATGAATCGTGGATCACTACATAAAAAACTAATGATGTATTGTATGGTGACTAACATAACAAAATTAAATTAAATTAAGGGGTGTCTTATTGGCTTAGTCATTAAGCATCTGCCTTCAGCTCAGGTTATGGTCCCAGGGTCCTGGGATCAAGCCACACATCAGGCCCCCTCCTTGGCAGGAAACCTGCTTCTCCCTCTCCCACTGCCCCTGCTTGTGTTCCCTCTCTCGTTGTGTCTCTCTCTGTCAAATAACTAAATAACATCTTCAAAAAAATAAAATTATCCATTTCGAGTTTATCTTTGTGTATGCAGTTAGAGAATGCTCGAATTTCATTCTTCTGCATGTGGTTGTACCATTTTCCAGCACCATTTATTGAAAAGACTTTTTTCCATTGCATACTTTTTCCTGCTTTGACGAAGATTATTGGACCATAGAGTTGAGGGTCCATATCTGGGCTCTCTATTGTGTTCCTTTGGTCTATATGTCTGTTTTTGTGCCAGTACCATGCTGTCTTGGTGATCACTGCTTTGTAACATAGCTTGAAATCAGACAACGTGATGCCCCCAGCTTTGTTTTCCTTTTTCAACATTTCCTTGGCAATTCGGGGTCTTTTCTGATTCCATACAAATTTTAATTAAGATTGTTTGTTCCAGCACTTTGAAATATGTCATTGGAATTTTGATCGGAATGCTATTGAAGGTATAGATAGCTCTGGGTAGCATAGACATTTTAACAATGTTTATTCTTCCAATCCATGAGTATGGAATGTTTTTCAATCATTTTGTGTCTTCTTCAATTTCTTTCATGAGTGTTCTGTAGTTCCTAGAGTATAGATCCTTTACCTCTTTGGTTAGGTTTATTCCAAGGTATCTTATGGTTTTTGGTCTATTATAAATGGGATCATTTCTCTAATTTCTTTTTCTATAGTTGCATTGTTAGTGTATAAGGAAGCAACTGATTTCTGTGCATTGATTTTGTATCCTGCCACATTACTGAATTGCTGGATGAGTTCTAGTAATTTGGGGGTGGAGTCTTTTGGGTTTTCCACATAAGGTATCATGTCATCTGTGAAAAGAGAGAGTTTGACTTCTTCTTTGCCAATTTGAATACTTTTATTTCTTTTTGTTGTCTGATTACCGTTGCTAGGACTTCTAGTACTATGTTGAACAATAGTGGTGAGAGTGGGCATCCTTGACATGTTCCTGTTCTTAAAGGAAAGGCTCTCAGCTTTTCCCCATTGAGGTTGATATTCACTGTGGGTTTTTCATAGATGGCTTTTATGAACTTGAGGAATATTCCCTCTATCCCTATACTCTGAAGAGTTTTAATCAGGAAAGGATGCTATATTTTGTCAAATGCTTTATATGCATCAATTGAGAGGACCATATGTTTCTTCCTTTTCCTCTTATTAATGTGTTCTATCACACGGATTGATTTGTGAATGTTGAACCACCCTTGCATCCCAGCGATAAATCCCACTTGGTCATGGTGGAGGATCCTTTTAATGTATTGTTGGATCCTATTAGCTAGGATTTTGTTGAGGATATTGGAATCCATATTCATCAGGGATATCGGTCTGAAATTCTCCTTTTTGATGGGGCCTTTGCCTGGTTTGGAGATTAAGGTAATGCTGGCCTCATAGAATGAGTCTGGAAGCTTTCCTTCTGTTTCTATTTTTTGAAGCAGCTTCAGTAGAATAGGTATTATTTCTTCTTTGAATGTTTGGTAGAATTCCCCAGGGAATCCATCAGGCCCTGGACTCTTGTTTTTTGGGAGGTTTTTGATCACTGCTTCAATCTCATTACTGGTTATTGGCCTTTTCAAGTTGTCAATTTCTTCCTGTTTCAGTCTTGGCAGCTTATAAGTTTCTAGGAAGACATGATTTTATTTTTTTTAAGATTTTATTTAAAAAAATTGTTTTTATGTTATTTTAGTCACCATACAGTACATAATTAGTTTTTGATGTAGTGTTCAATGACTCATTATTTGCATATAACTTTACAATACTTGCCCTCCTTAATACCCATCACGGGGCTAACCCACCCTCCCCCTTTGAAGCCCTCAGATTGTTTCCTGGAGTCCATAGTCTCTCATGATTCGTCCCCCCCCCCTCTGATTTCCCCCTTTGAGTTTTCCCTTCCTTCCCCTAATGTCCTCCTTGCTATTCCTTATGCTCCACTTATGAGTAATACCATATGATAATTGTCTTTCTCTGCTTGACTTACTTCTCTTAGCATAATCCCCTCCAGTTCCATCCATGTCAGTGCAAATGATGGGTATTCATCCTTTCTGATGCCTGAGTAATATTCCATTATACACACACACACACACACACACACCCCACATATTCTTTATCCATTTGTCTGTTGAAGGGCATCTCAGCTCTTTCCACAGTTTGGCTATTGTGGACATTGCTGCTAAGAACATTGGGGTGCATGTGCCCCTTCTTTTCAATACATATATATCTTTGATGGAAATACCCAGTAGGGCAATTGCTGGGTCATAGGGTAGTTCTATTTTTAACTCTTTGAGGAACCTCCATACTGTTTTCCAAAGTGACTGTACCAGCTTGCATTCCCACCAACATTGTAAGAGGGTTTTCCTTTCTCTGCATCCTCACCAACATTTGTTGTTTCCTGCCTTGTTAATTTTTGTCATTCTAATTGGTATAAGGTGGGTATCTCAATGTGGTTTTGATTTGAATTTCTCTGATGGCTAATGATGTTAAATATTTTTTCATTTTATTTTTAAGTAATTGCTATACCCAGTGTGGGGCTCGAACTTACAACCCTGAGATCAAGGGTCACATGCCCTACTGACTGAGCCAGCAAAGCACCCCTAGATTGACCTTAGCTTTAAGACCAATGTCCAAAAGGATACAAGCCTCTTGACACAAAATTGCCTTCCAGCTCTGTCCTTTTTTGGCCACAGAATGAGGACTAGATGAAGAAGCTATCGGATGTCCCTAAGTTCCTTTTTTTTGTCCTGACTTAAGTCTCATAACCCACTCTTCTCAGCTACCATCACTTGTGTTCTCAATTTAATGGCTTGCTTATGAAATTTATAGCTGTATTCCTTTAGAATGTGTTCATATACCTGAGAAGCAGAACTCTTATTTTTCATTTTGCTAACCTCATCTAACATTGTTTTAGTTACAGCCTCTAATTAATAGGTCAGTGCTTCTAAGTAAGGAATGGAAATATCAGTGCCACCTCCACCTGTTAATTTCTGATCTTTGGTACTAGTATGGTATGCCAGGACCAGCAAAGAAGGAAAACTAACAATGGGAGGTCATCTTGCAGTGGAAATATGGGTGGAACACTGCTGAAAATTAAAAATGAAGCTCCATAAGAAATGTAACACCAGTTAAAACTTAAGAATAGTAACAAGGCTGTGGCAGAAAGGAGAAAAGGGGCAAGGAAGACATAGTGAGAAAATAAATGGATTAGAAAGTAGTCTTATAACAGAGGGTATATTCTAGGATTCCCATAGGGAATAAGTAGGGAAATATAGTGGTTCAGAACCCAGACTCTGGAGCTAGACATCTTGTTTGAGTCCAGTCTCCTCCACCTGCTAAGTGTATGATGCTAGGCAAGCTACTTAACCTTTCTGAGCCTTAGCCACCTCACCTGTAGTTGTTCTCCACCTCATGCAGTGGCTGTGAAGATGAGGCAAGTTAATATATTCAAAAGTCTTTAGGTAGTGCCTGTCTTATTGTAAATACTTCATAAGCATTAGCCATTCTTCTGAATTGGGGTCTAAGACCATGTGTGTTTGGGGGTGGATGTTTGTACCTTCCTATTCTTGAGTTAATCAAGTCAAATAGAAGAGAATATATGGGTAGATTATTAGGTCCAGTTCATGCATCTCCACTCCCCATTCTCATGGCCATGGAAGAGGATAAAAAGGATTCTGCTTGAGTGATCTCACCACTGCCTCTTCCTCAGTCACTGGTGGCAAGAGATGAAGTCAGCTTGTTGGCTTGGGTGCTAATGATCCCTCACTGGATCTGTCACTTAAAATTGGTAAGTGGACAGTGTGAGGATTCAGGAAGAGTGTGTTCCTTTTCTGGAGTCATGCTATCAAACTCATGTGACCAGTTACCTAGCCTCTTGGTACCTTACCTCCCAATCCTGGGATAATAATAGTAACTAGTTTATAGGCTGTTGAGTAGCTTAAGGTGCTATAATATGTTGCTCCTTAAACAGGAATAACAAACATTGACAGGACCAGTTGCTAATATCTTTCTACTTTTCTTCCCCTCTTTTTTAATTATAGACCTTTCTTAATTTTAAAGCCCTCCCCTCCTCTACAGGCCCTCTACACAAAACACACATTAAGGGGCTGATAGTGAGAAATAAGGAGTCAGGCATTCCTCATGAAGGACTTATTGTAGAAAACAGGTGTAGTCTGCCATTTTGCATTCATCAGTGGCACCAATCCTCATGCCTACTTTGTTCTTCTGCCCCTTTATTGTTCTGGTGACTGCTTTGTGGGGTGTGTCTGAATCTCTGTGCATTTCTTACCATATATACTTCACGGCACCATGCTCTGCATGGGCCTAGTATTCATAAATTGCTCGTGATATAAGGATCAGGCTGAATTTGCCAAAAATGAAGTAGAACAATTGGTGATTATTACTGTTTTTCACAACAACTAATATTGAGCTAAATACATTCATGCTTCTCATTTCTGATTTTATTTATTTGTGTCCTTTTTCACTTCTTTGTGATAAATCTGGCTAGAGATTTACCAATTTTTTCAAAGAACAAGCATTGTTTTCATTGATCTGTTCTATTGTTTTGTTTTGTTTTCAGTTTTTAGTTCTATATCATTGATTTCTCCTCTCATCTTTATTATTTCCCTTCTTAAGCTGGCATTAGGCTTCATTTTTTGTTCTTTTTCTAGCTTCTTTAGATGTAAGTTTAAGTTGTTCATTTGAGATTTTTCTTGCTTTTTGAGGTGACCTGTATTGCTATATACTTCCCTCTTATGACTGCTTTTGGTGCATCCCAAGAGTTTTGAATTGTTGGGTTTATATTTTCTTTTGTTTCCATATATTTTTAAATTTCTTCTTTGATTTCCTGGTTGACCCATGCATTGTTTAGTAGCATGCTGTATAACTTCCATGTGTTTCTAGCCTTTCCAATGTTCTTTCTAAGGTTGACTTCTAGTTTCATAGCACCATGCTCAGAAAAGGTGCAGAGTGAGATTATGAAGAAGGTATCAGCAGGAGAGGGGAGAGGTTGGCCAGCACCACGGCTGGTGGACAAGGATGAAGATAGGCTTCTTGTTCTCTCAGCAAACACCTTTCCTAAATATATAAGTTATGTGCATGTTCCAACCCACAGGGCACAAATATTTTTACTGAGAATAGTTTATTTTTTATTTTTTTATTTTTTATTACGTTATGTTAAATCACCATAAATTACATCATTGGTTTTTGATGTAGTGCTCCATAATTCATTGTTTACGTATAACACCCAGTGCTCCATTCAGTACGTGATCTCTTTAATACCCATCACCAGGCTAACCCATCCCCCCCCCCAGAACCCTCAGTTTGTTTCTCAGAGTCCATAGACTCTCATGGTTCATCTCCCCCTCCGATTATCCTCCCTTCATTTTTCCCTTCCTGCTATATTCTTTTTTTTTTTTTAACATATAATGTATTATTTGTTTCAGAGGTACAGGTCTGTGATTCAACAGTCTTACACAATTCACAGCACTTACCATAGCACATACACTCCCCAATATCTATCACCCAACCACCCCAACCCTCCCACCCCCCACCAATCCAGTAACACTAAGTTTGTTTCCTGAGATTAAGAATTCCTCATAGCAGTGAGATCATATGATACCTGTCTTTCTCTGATTGACTTACTTCACTTAGCATAATACCCTCCAGTTCCATCCACATCATTGCAAATGGAAAGATTTCATTCCTTTTGATGGCTGCATATTCCATTGTATGTATATACCACAGCTTCTTTATCCATTCATCTGTTGATGGACATCTTGGCTCTTCCCATAGTTTGGCTATTGTGGACGTTGCTGATATAAACATCGGTGTGCACATACCCCTTCAAATCCCTACATTTGTATCTTTGGGGTAAATACCCAGTAATGCAATTGCTGGGTCATAGGATAGCTATATTTTCAACTTTTTGAGGAACCTCCATACTGTTTTCCAAAGTGGCTGCACCAGCTTGCATTCCCACCAACAGTGAAAGAGGGTTCCCCTTTCTCCACATCCTCGCCAAAATCTGTTGTTTCCTGACTTGTTAATTTTAGCCATTCTGACTGGTGTGAGGTGCTATCTCACTGAGGTTTTGATTTGGATTTCCCTGATGCCGAGCAATGTTGACCACTTTTTCATGTGTCTGTTGGCCATTTGGATATCTTCTTTGGAAAAATGTCTGTTCATGTCTTCTGCCCATTTCTTGATTGGAATTCTTGTTCTTTGGGTGTTGAGTTTGATAAGTTCTTTATAGATTTTGGATAGTAGCCTTTTATCTGATATGTCATTTGCAAATACCTTCTCCCATTCTGTCGGTTGTCTTTTGGTTTTGTTGACTGTTTCCTTTGCTGTGCAAAAGCTTTTTATCTTGATGAAGTCCCAATAGTTCATTTTTGCCCTTGCTTCCCTTGTCTTTGGCGATGTTTCTTGGAAGAAGTTGCTGCGGCTGAGGTCAAAGAGGTTGCTGCCTGTGTTCTCCTTTAGGATTTTGATGGACTTCTGTCTCACATTGAGGTCTTTCAACCATTTTGAGTATATTTTCGTGTGTGGTGTAAGGAAATGGTCCAGTTTCATTCTTCTGCATGTGGCTGTCCAATTTTCCCAACACCATTTGTTGAAGATATTGTCTTTTTTCCATTGGATATTCATTCCTGGTTTGTTGAAGATTAGCTGACTGTAGAGTGAAGGGTCCATTTCTGGGCTCTCTATTCTGTTCCGTTGATCTATGTGTCTGTTTTTGTGCCGGTACCATACTGTCTTGATGATGACAGCTTTGTAATACAGCTGGAAGTCCGGAATTGTGATGCCACCAGCTTTGCTTTTGTTTTTCACCATTCCTCTGGGAATTTTCTCGTTCCATAGAAATTTTAGGATTATTTGTTCCATTTCTTTGAAAAAAGTTCATGGTATTTTGATAGGAATTGCATTAAATGTGTAGATTGCTCTAGGTAGCATTGACATCTTCACAATATTTGTTCTTCCAATCCATGAGCATGGAACATTTTTCCATTTCTTTGTGTCTTCCTCAATTTCTTTCATGAGTATTTTATAGTTTTCTGAGTACAGATCCTTTGCCTCTTTGGTTAGATTTCTTCCTAGGTATCTTATGGGTTTTGGGTGCAATTTTAAATGGGTTTGACTCCTTCTTCTGTCTTGTTGTGGGTGTATAGGAATGCCACTGATTTCTGTGGATTGATTTTATATCCTGCCACTTGACTGAATTCCTGTATGAGTTCTAGCAGTTTTGGGGTGGAGTCTTTTGGGTTTTCCAATAAAGTATCATATCATCTGCAAAGAGTGAGAGTTTGACTTCTTTGCTGATTCAGATGCCTTTGATTTCTTTTTGTTGTCTGATTGCTGTGGCTAGGACTTCTAATACTATGTTGAATAGCAGTGGTGATACTGGACATCCTTGCCCTGTTCCTGACCTCAGGGGAAAGCTCTCAGCTTTTCCCCATTCAGAATGATATTCACTGTGGGTTTTCATAGATGGCTTTTATGATATTGAGGTATGTACCTTCTATCCCTTATACTCTGAAGAGTTTTGATCAAGAAAGGATGCTGTACTTTGTCAAATGCTTTTTCTGTATCTATTCAGAGGATCATATGGTTCTTTTTCTTTCTTTTATTAATGTATTGTATCACATTGATTGATTTGTGGATGTTGAACAAACCTTGCAGTCCAGGGATAAAACCCACTTGGTCGTGGTGAATAATCCTTTTAATGTACTGTTGGATCCTATTGGTTAGTATTTTGGTGAGAATTTTTGCATCCATGTTCATCAGGGATATTGGTCTGTAATTCTCCTTTTCGATGGGGTCTTTGTCTGGTTTTGGGATCAAGGTAATGGTGGCCTCATAAAATGAGTTTGGAAGTTTTCCTTCCATTTCTGTTTTTTGGAACAGTTTCAGAAGAATAGGTACTAATTCTTCTTTAAATGTTTGGTAGAATTCCCCTGGGAAGCCATCTAGCCCTGGGCTTTTGTTTGTTGGGAGGTTTTTGATGACTGCTTCAATTTCCTTAGTGGTTATAGGTCTGTTCAGGTTTTTTATTTCTTCCTGGTTCAGTTTTCGTAGTTGATACATCTCTAGGAATGCATCCATTTCTTCCAGATTATCTAATTTGCTGGCATAGAGTTGCTCATAATATGTTCTTATAATTGTTTGTATTTCTTTGGTGTTGGTTGTGATCTCTCCTCTTTCATTCATGATTTTGTTGATTTGGGTCCTTTCTGTTTTCTTTTTCATAAGTCTGGCCAGGGGTTTATCAATCTTGCTAATTCTTTCAAAGAACCAGCTCCTAGTTTCGCTGATCTGTTCTACTATTCTTTGGTTTCTATTTCATTGTTTTCTGCTCTGATCTTTATTATTTCTCTTCTTCTGCTGGGTTTAGGCTTTATTTGCTGTTCTTTCTGCAGCTCCTTTAGGTGTAGGATTAGGTTGTGTGCTTGAGACCTTTCTTGTTTCTTGAGAAAGGCTTGTATTGCTATATACTTTCCTCTTAGGACTGCCTTTGCTGCATCCCAAAGATTTTGAACGGTTGTGGTTTCATTTTCATTTGTTTCCATGAATTTTTTAAATTCTTCTTTAATTTCGTGGTTGACCCATTCATTCTTCAGTAGGATGCTCTTTAGCCTCCATGCATTTGAGTTCTTTCCGACTTTCCTCTTGTGATTGAGTTCTAGTTTCAAAGCACTGTGGTCTGAAAATAGGCGGGGAATGATCCCAATCTTTTGGTACTGACTGAGACCTGATTTGTGACCTAGGATGGGACCTATTGTGGAGAATGTTCCATGTGCAGTAGATAAGAGTGCTATTCTGTTGCTTTGGGATGGAATGTTCTGAATATATCTGTGAAGTCCATTTGGTCCAATGTGTCATTTAAAGTCTTTATTTCCTTGTTGATCTTTTGCTTAAATGATCTGTCCATTTCAGTGAGGGGGATGTTAAAATCCCCCACTATTATTGTATTATTGTCGATGTGTTTCTTTGCTTTTGTTATTAATTGGCTTATATAATTGGCTGCTCGCATGTTAGGGACATAGATATTTACAATTTTTAGATCTTCTTGTTTGATAGACCCTTTAAGTATGATATAGTATCCTTCCTTATCTCTTACTATAGTCTTTGGTCTAAACTCTGATTTGTCTGATATAAGCATTGCCACCCAACTTTCTTTTGTGTCCATTAGCATGCCTAATGGTTTTCCACCCCCTTACTTTCAATCTGCAGGTGTCTTTGGGTCTAAAATGAGTCTCTTGCAGACAGCATATCGATGGGTCTTGTTTTTTAATCCAATCTGATAGCCTGTGTCTTTTGATTGGGGCATTTAGCCCATTTACATTCAGGGTAACTATTGGAAGATACGAATTTAGTGCCATTGTATTGCCTGTAAGGTGACTGTTATTGTATATTGCCTGTGTTCCTTTCTGGTCTATGTTGCTTTTAGGCTCTCTCTTTGCTTAGAGGACCCCTTTCAAGATTTCTTGTAGGTTTTGTGTTTGCAAATTCCTTTCGTTTTTGTTTGTCCTGGAAGCTTTCTATCTCTTCCTCTATTTTCAATGACAGCCTAGCTGGATATAGTATTCTTGGCTGTATATTTTTCTCATTTAGTGCTCTGAATATATCCTGCCAGTCCTTTCTGGCCTGCCAGGTCTCTGTGGACAGGTCTATTGCAAATCTAATATTTCTACCATTCTAGGTTACAGATCTCTTCTCCTAGGCTGCCTTCAAGATTTTCTCTTTGTCTCTGAGACTCGTAAGTTTTACTATTAGATGTCAGGCTGTTGACCTATTTTTATTGATTTTGAGAGGGGTTCTCTGTGCCTCTTGGATTTTGATGCCTGTTTCCTTCCCCAAATTAGGGAATTTCTCTCCTATAATTTGCCCCAAAAACCTTCTGCCCCTCTCTCTCTTTCTTCTTCTTCTGGGATCCCAATTATTCTAATATTGTTTCATCTTATGGTGTCACTTATCTCTCGAATTTTGCCCTCGTGATCCAGTAGTTGTTTATCTCTCTTTTTCTCAGCGTCTTTATTTTCCATCATCTGGTCCTCTATATCACTGATTCTCTCTTCTGTCTCATTTATCGTAGCAGTTAGCACCTCCATTTTGGATTGCACCTCATTAATAGCCTTTTTGATTTCGACTTGGTTGATTTTAGTTCTTTTATTTCTCTAGAAAGGGTTTCTCTAATATCTTCCATGCTTTTTTCAAACCCAGCTAGTGTCTTTATAATCATCATTCTGAACTCTAGTTCCAACACCTTACTAATATCCGTATTGATTAGGTCCCTGGCAGTCAGTACTGCCTCTTCTTTTTGTTGAGGTGATTTTTTCCATCTTGTCATTTTGTCCAGAGAAGAATAGATGAATGAGAGAACAAAATGCTAACAGGGTAACAACAACCCAAAAAAATATATACTAAACAAATCAGAAGAGACCTGAAACTGAGGGGAAAGAAAGGGAAAGAAAGAAAAAGGGAAAAAAAAGAAAAAGATAACAAACAAATGAACAACAACAAAAAGAACAGGCTGATGCATAGATCAGTGCCACACACTAGATTTTGGGTGTATTTTGGTCTGTTAGAAGACAGTGTCTCCCAAATTTTAAAGAAAGAAAAGTTTATATATGTACAAAAATAAGGGTAAATATGATGAAGGGATGGAATATGACTGTAAAGATGAAAATTAGGAAAGATTTTATAAAAGGAAATGATAAGAAGTTGGTTGAAAACAGAAAGAAGAGGATAAAAAAAAAAGAAGAAAGGGAAAGAATGTGATCAGGCAGGAGACTAGAACAAAGCCATACACTAGAGGTTTAGGGTATATTTTGGTCTGTTAGAAGAAACTGTATCCCAAAATTTTAAAGAGAAAACTATATATATATATATATATATGTATATATATATATATATATATATATAAAAATATATATATATATATATATATATATATATATATATATATACCAAAAATAAGGTTAAATATTAGGAAAGGATAGAATATGACTCTAAAAATGAAAAATAAAAAAGATTTGTTAAAAAATGGGATTGATAAGATGTTGGTTGAAAAATTCAAAAAAGAAAAAAAGAAGAAAAAGAAAATTAAAAAAATTAACATTGAAAGATTAAAGAATCATGGGGGAAAAAGCCATGAATTCTATGTGCAGTATTCCCCTAGTGCTGGAGTTCTGCCATTCTCATTGATTGGTAAACTTGGTCTTGGCTGGCTGTTCTTGTTGATCTTCTGGGGGAAGGGCCTGTTGCCATGTTCTCAAGGTCTTTGCCAGAGGTGGAATTGCCCTGCCCTTGCTAGGGGCTGGGCTGGGTAATCTGCTTGGGTTTGCTTTTGGGAGCTTTTGTTCCCTGCAAGCTTTCCATACAGCTTTGGAGGATGAGAGTGTAAATGGTGGCCTCCCAAGCTCAGCCCCAGAGGAGCTGAGAACTTGGGGCTCACTCCTCAGTGAGCCCCTAGAGAAAAGCAGTCAATCACTCCCATCTCTTTGGTTTCTGGCCGCACTCTGTGCTCATCCAGCCTGTGACCAAGCATTTCTATCTCTGGCACACGACCCCGTGTGGAGTTTCCAAACCCAGTAGAGTCCTGTGGTGTGCTTCCATGCCGGTCCTCCTGGGGGAGAAAGGGGAGTCTCCCCGGATCTGCCACTTGTTGGGTCCCTGCTGGAAGAGCAGTGGCCTCACTGTGCCACGGATCACAGTTTCTGACAACCCTGAGCTGAGAGCCCATTCCTCGGCTCCATCTCTGCAGCCGGCTTCCCCACTCTGATACCTGGGAGCTCTGCAGCATTCAGGCACCCCCAGTCTTTCTGTGACCCCAAGGGTCCAGAGACCACACTGTCCCAGCGAGGGTTCCATCACCCCACTTAGCCCCTGGAGCGACGTCCCTCAGCAGAGCAGACTTCTAAAAGTTCTGATTTTGTGCTCTGCTGCTCTGTCACTTGCCAGTAGCAGCCAACGGAGGCCCCCTCCCCCGCAGTCTATCCTCCCTAGTATTGCCCGGGATTCACTTTTCCGCATGTCCTACCTTCCAGAGAATGGTTGCTTTTCTGTTCAGAGAGTTGCTGCTATTCTTTTCTTTGATCTCCTGTTGAGTTTGTAGGTGTTCAGAATTGTTTGATCCCTATCTAGCTGAATTCCTGGGACCAGACAAAATTTAGGTCTCCTACTCCTCTACAGAGAATATTTATTTCTGGATTTCCGGAGATAAAATATTTCTAAGAATGTTGCTTATCTGCAAAGAATTGCTACTTCCCCAACTGACATTTGTGGGACAGTGGGTACCTATTCAGGAATGGAACCTCAAGATAAAATGCCATGATCTCATCTCCTTGCTGGGAAGTAATTATCATTTCACCTGTAATTGCAATTGCAGTGTCTACAAAGGGGAGTGGAGATTATCTATGAAAACACTTGTGAATTGTGTACATTACTGAACACTATTAAAATGTAATAATAAAGATTGTCAACAGATGTGGCAAAATATCTTTAAAAGATATTACCTGGGAAATATGGGGAGAGGGAAAGTAAAAAGGGATCAGAAGAGAGGTGCACAGCATACATTGAAATCTATTAAATGAGAGAATGTGGTTAAGCAAATTTCTTTACTGGATTCTTCATCACTTTGAAGGTTTTGTTTTTAAAATATGAGGTGTCAACAATTTAATTATGGTGAGCTATGATGTGGAATTCTTACTTTTATTCTTCCTGGGACTTCTTGAGTTTTTAGTTTCCAACAAATGTGAAAATGTTTAAGCCAATTTGTATTAATTTTTTTACCACTTTGCTTCTGGTATTCCAAATACATGTTTACTTATATTTTTTTACAAGTCACTTACACTCTTTTTTTTTTTTCCCTTCCTCTCTCCCTCCCTGTGGTTCTTTCCCCATAACTTCCATAGCTACAAGCTCAGTGATCTTTTATTACACATTATCTGCTGCTCATCCCATGTAGTATATTTTAAACTTTATATATTGCGTTTCTTTAAATCTCCATATGTTTGAATCAGGTCTGTTTTTGCATCTTATATTTTTATCTTTATGAGGTTCACCTTTCCCCCCCATACTTCCAAAAACAAATGTGTAATATTAATAAAAGCTGCATAATATGCTTTGCAAAAGAAAAGAAAAGAAATGGTGCATAGTATTATCTCAATCTTTTTGTATTTGTTGAGGACTGTTTTGTGACTCAATATGTGACCTATTCTGGAAAATGTCCCATGTTTACTTGAAAAGAATGTATTCTGCTGTTTTAGGATGAAATGTTCTGAATATATCTGTTAACTCCATCTGTTCCGAAGTATCACTCAAAGATATTGTTTCCTTGTTAAATTTTCTGTTTAGATGATATATCCTTTGATGTAAGTCAGGTGTTCAAGTCCTCTACTATTATTGTATTATTATCAATGAGTTTCTTTATGTTTGTTATTATTTTATATAATTTGTGCTCCCATGTTGGTTGCATAAATATTTGCAATTGTTACATAGTTTTGCTGGATTGTTGCCTTTATCATTTCATAGTGCCCTTCTTTTTCTCTTGTTACAGTCTTTGTGTTAATGTCTAGTTTGTCCAATATAAGCATTGCTGCTCCAGCTTTCTTTTGACATCCATTTGCATGATAAACGTTTAGCCATCTCCTCACTTTCAAAGTGCAGGTGTCTTTATGGGCGCCTGGGTGGCGCAGTCATTAAGCATCTGCCTTCAGCTCAGGTCATGATCCTAGAGTCCTGGGATTGAGCCCCACATTGGGCTTCTTGCTCTACGGGAAGCCTGCTTCTCCCTCTCCCACTCCCCCTGCTGTGTTTCCTCTCTCGCTGTGTCTCTCTCTGTCAAATAAATAAATAAAATCTTTAAAGAAAAACCAAAGTGCAGGTATCTTTAAGTCTAAAATGAGTCTCTCGTGGGCAGCATATAGATGGGTCTTTTTTTTTTCCATTCTGAAACCCTATGTCTTTTTATTGGAGCATTTAGTCCATTTACATTCAAAGTGATTATTGACAGATATGTATTTATTACCATTTTATTACAATAAAATGATGTTTCTGGAGATTTTCTCTGATCTGATCCTTTCTTGTCTTTGTCACTTTTGGTCTCTCCACTCAGAGAGTCCCCTTTAATATTTCCTGTAGGACTGGTTTGGTCGTTACAAACTCCTTTCATTTTTGTTTGTCTGGGAAACTCTTTATCTCTCTCTCTCTCCTTCTATTCTGAATGATAGCCTTGCTGGATATAGTATTCTTGACTGCATATTTTTCCCATTCAGCATATTGAATATATCATGCCACTCTCTTCTGGCTTGCCCAGTTTCTGTTGAATAATCTCCAGATAGCCTTATCAGGTTTTCCCTTGTAAGGTAAGGACTTCTTTTGTCTTACTGCTTTTAAGAATTTTTTATTTACCACTGTATTTTGCAAATTTTGTTACTGTTGGACTGCTTTTGCTGATTTCAATGGGAGTTCTCTGCCTCCTGAATTTGGATGTCTGTTTCCTTCCCCAGATTAAAGAAATTTTTAGGCATCATCACTTCAAATAAATTTTCTGCCCCCTTTTCTCTCTTCTTCTTCTAGGACTCCCATAATATGACTGCTATTATGTTTGGTGGAGCCAATAAGTTCCCTAAGTCTATTCTTGTGTTGCATAGTTCTTCTTTCTCTCTTTTCTTCAGCTTCATTGCTTTCCATTAATTTGTCTTTACATCACTATTTGTTTGTCTGCATCTCCCGGCCTGCTGTTCATTTCATCAAGAATATTTCTAATCATATTTATTGCACTTTTCATCTTTGATTGTTTTTTTTTTAACTCTTTGATCTCTGTGGTAATGGTCTCCTTATATCTTCTATTCTTTTTTCAAACCCAGTGAATATCCTTATGATTGTTCCTTTAAATTCTCCATCAGGAATGTTATTCATAAGCTCTTTTGCTTAGATCTCTGGCTATGACCTTATCTTGTTATTTTATTTGGGATAACTTCCTCCATCTTCACATTTTGTCTAAGTCTCTGCCTTCTTCTCTATGTTAGAAAAGCCAGTTATGACTACTGCTCCTTAAAGTAATGGCCTTATGAAAAAGAGTCACATAGTGCCCAGAGCCTGGCACTTCAGGGAGTGTTTCTAGTGTGTGTTGTATGTGCTCTGCTGTTGCATTTTGGCTGCTCTGTCCTTCAGGCCAGTCATCTGCAGAGGTTCTCCTTGTCTGCTATGGGCAGTGTTTGGGCCCTGATCTGAATGTGGCAAGTTTTAACTAGGTGTGCTCTGGTCTGCTTGTGAAATAAGACCTGTCACCACCTCCACCGGATCTGAGGCCCTACAGAACTTTCTGGTGATGTGGTGTGGGCAGGGGTTTCTGCAGGTTTTATGGGGAATAGGCCTGCTACACTGGGCCTGATGCATGTGGGACTGAGAAGGGCAGTCCCACTGGAGTGCAGGGTGGTGGGGCTTAGTGCATGGAAGTTATATAGCCAGTGTCAGTGCTGTGCTGATTCCCACAAGTGTCTCTGTGTTTATACTGAGGGGCTGGTGAAGGAAATGGCTCTGGCCAGCTCCTTTGTTTCCAGAGAGGTGTCTCTGTGAATAATCCTTCTCAGGGATGTTCTCCAAGAAGAGCAAATAATCTCCCCACTCTGTGCCCCAGGCTTTCTTCATATTGCTGTTTACATACTGTTTGCCCCTGCATTTTCGCCTGCCTTCTCTCCAGAAGAAGCATAGTGTCCTTGGGGCTCTAGCCGTGCCAAGTTCACTGACCTTTAAAACTCCAGTATTTAAGCCTGACTGGTTGCAAGAACTCACAAAATTCAACCCCTTATTTTTCAACCCAATGGCTTTGGGGAAATGTTTTCCTTGTGCCTTCCCCTATGTACTCCTGTCTCTCTTGCCATTCTCTGTGACCATGCTCCATCCCCTCTGCAGCACCTGCAATCCATTTCACCCCTAAACTATGTCTCCACACTTCCTACTTTCTTTGATGTGTCTTCTTACCACCTCCCCCCCTGCCCCAGCTTACTTGTGGAGTTTGTTCTGTCACCCTTCAGGTCTATGTCTGGAGTATTTAAGAGATTGATATCTAGTTGCATTCATGGGAAGAGGTGAGACTAGGGTCCTCCTACTCCACCACCATATTCCTTTATACAATAACTTTGAATTTTTTGTCAGGCAATTCATAAATCTACATTTCCTTGGGGTTAATTTACCGAAGCTTGATTAGTTTCCTTTGGTGGTTTCATGTGTGCCTGATTCTTGATTCATGATTTATGTAGACTAGCACTGATGTCTGTATATTTCAAGGAAAAAAATGCCTCTTCCTTTCTTTATATACTGTTGTCAGTAAGACTCTCCTAAATCCCCAGGCTAATGGAACTGTTTCTGTGATCACAGTTGAAGAGGGCTTGAATTAGGCCATGTGGCTGCTGCCATATCTACAGTCGGGTTCATGGTTGGCAGGCCTATTACTGAGGGTTCAGGCAAGCAAGGCTCCTGTTCTTTCAACAGGTAGGTGGGACTGCCTCTGAGATCATAGTCAAAAAGGGCTGGGGCCAAGTCTCAGAATTGTTTCTGGGTCCACAATCAAGTCTGTACATGGTGGGCTTATCATCAGGGCCTTGGAAGGTGTGGTTACTGTAGATTCCCTGTGTGGGCAGAACTTTCCCCAGACCATTGCAAAATGGGGTTGGAACTAAGTCTCAGGGCCACGTCAGTGTCCACAGACAAGAATGATGTCAGTGGTACTATTACCAGGAACGCAGAAAGGCATCACACGGCTCCTGGGCAGGCAAGGGAGGCAGGGCTGACTCTAGGCCACAGTATAGCAGAACTGGAGCCAAGTCTCAGGGCTATGTCAAGATCTACAGTTGAGACTAAAGTCAGTGGGCTGGTTACCAGGGGCAGAGATGGGTGTGTTTCCTCTCATGGGGGAAGAATGACTCCAGACTGTGGCAGAACAGGACTAGGGCCAGGCCATAGGGCCACTTCAGTATTCACAGTCAGAGATTGGAAAACTACTACCAGGGACACAGATGGGCATAGCTCTTCTAGGGTCCCTTCGTGAATGAGGCTGCTTTCAAGACCACAACCAAGCAGCACTGGAGCTGAGTCCATAGCGGGATGAGACTGTTTTCAGTCTGCAGCGGGGACCATGTTTAGTTAGCCTACCATTAAGGTATGGGCCTGCCTTCTCAAAGCAGCTTTCTTTAGTCTTGGGCCCGCTGGAGTTTCACAATCTCCTACCTGGATCCCAAAGCTCCCACAAAGGCACTTTTATCCATGGATGGCTGCCAGATCACAGTTTGTCTTGGGGCATACAAGCTAGGAATTTCCTACTTTGTCATTTTGTTCCATCTATTTAAAAAAAAAAAGATATTATAGTTTTAATTTCTAGAATTCCCATTTTGTTCATGCTTATAATTTCCATTTTTCTTATGAGATCTATTAACACATCTGTCATAATTTTCTATGCATTCTTCAAAATAGACTTAAAATATTTTTTGTGCTCCTCCTAAAATGGTCATCTGCCATCAGTTTTAAGGATTATGGGTTACATTTTTTGCTTCATCTTGCCTCATTCTTTTTTGTACATTGTACATTTCATGTAGAGCAAAAGTGGAAACTTATTTGCACTGTCTTTTTCATTTTGTTTTAGACAGTATGTAGTTGCTTGGGGGAAAGAATTATCATTCAAATTTCACCATAAGTCCAGTTTATCTGAAACTGAGGAATAGCTTTTATATTATACCATCTGCCTATCCTTATAAGCACATCTGTATTTTTATTTGTGTGCATGCTATATTTATAAATCATAAATATTATCTTAACTCTTCAAATATTTTGCTATCTTGAGGAATTTTATTTGAATATTAGCACCTTCCTACTGTATTTTGGTAGCTAACCAATAATAATTGTTGCTAACTTATTCCTTTGATGGATGTAGTGGTTAATATTTTACATGTATTAATCAGATGTATTTATTATATCCATTTCTTATTTTCAATTATTTGCTGTTAATATTTGATACTCTTGCAAATAATAGTACATTAAACTGAATTCAGATGTTGGGAAGTCAGCCAGATCAGGAAAATGACAAAAATATTCTTTTTGTAGGGTATTTTTTATTACTTCTGACAGGGAATATATTTTGGATAATAGTAATGAGGAATGGGTTTTGTTTTTAAAAATCTAGATATTTGGGAGCACTTACAGATTAATGAAGGCAAGTCATAGAATAGATTTGGTTTGTATGTGTGTGTATTGAAATAAAGTTGCTCCTAGTGAGATAAAACAGAGAATCGTATAGGGTAATGATCCTATACTTTCAATATGGACATATATCTTCTCTCCAGGGACTATAGACTAAACAAATGAAAGTAGTACGACATTGTCAGATCCTAACATAATTTAATATTTTTAAGTGATATAACCTAACTTCACAGTTAACTCTTGATTCTTTTTTTTCCTATCTTATTGAATATATCAGAATTAAAAACTCCCCCACTGCAATATCACTTTATGTATCATTCTAAAAATAAGGATTCTGGGAAGCTTCTGGAGTTGCCATTATAACCAGATTTACTAAAGTCCAGTTAAATGTCTTCCTGTGCTGTTTTTCACTGTAAGCTAAATGCAAGTAGTAAATTGTTAAGAGCATTAGTGTGGTGTGAGGAATGCTTATGGGTTGTACTGGTCCTGTTTGGATCAAGAATAAGCATAAACATCTGGGGTTGCTGAAGTCCAGCTGAGTGGCCTTCTATAAGACAAATAAGACTCATGTAAAGTGGTATCTCATTGTAAATTAACGATGTATTATTCCTTGGCTAATTGAATTTAAATTAAAAAAATAAATAAAATAAATTTGATTGTGGCAATGGTTGCACAATATGGCATTTACTAAAAATGATTGAATTGTACACTTTAAATGGGTGAATTATATGTGAATAATATCTCAATATCTCAATAATACTTTAAAAAAAGCAAATAAGACTCACTTTTAGTACTGCTCAATTGATGAGGTCATCAATAATCCTCACAATACCTCTCATAATACCCCTTCATCAAACTCCTCAGTAATCTCACAATACTCCTACTATGTTCTTTTCATTTTTCACATCACAGGGCATTTTTAACATCACAAGGTATTTTCAGTCTTTATTGGGTGGAATACAGCTTTAGAATTTCCCATTTTAAAGATAACCACTATATACTTATTTGAATAGCTCAGCAGAGAGAATTATTGGCCATTTGCAAAGTAAAGAACTCAGGGAGGAAACAGATGAATAAATGATATGACAGAAATGACAAAGGATCAAGCAAATGTGATGTTTGTGGCAAGGGATATCTGTACGATTAATTAAAATAGAACAAATGTTATGCATTATTTTTAATTAATTTAATGCATTGTCTCATCTGATCTATTTTTTTATAATGTTTTGCAGGTCCAAAGCTAGAACAGGTTACTGTTTTTTTTCAAGTGAATAAGTTACTTTCAGGGAAGAAAGGTGAGTGGCTATCCTGGTGCTTTTGAAATAATGTGTTTTATTACTAGTGATGTCAGTGCTTCAAATTCTGTGAGGTCATTCTTTCAGAAGCTTAAGAAAGAATATTTTTATGATAGATATTTTTCCCAGTGAGTGCCCCTAAATGGAACAAAGAATCCCCATTATTGCTCCCTTTTTAAAATATCTTTTAAAAGTAACCTGAATATCTTTGGGGAATTATTCCCATATTTCTTTTTTTCACAATTTTGTATTGGATGAAAATAAACTTGTAGTGAAATTCAACTATGCTAACTACTGATATTTTTTAATCTTTATCTGAAATATTCACAACATATATGATCTACTCATATTATAATCAACCTTTATATTATTTTTGGTACCTCATTTGCTCTTTAAAATTTTTGTTGATTAAAGGTTTTTTTTTTTTATATTCCCAATAGATCTTACCTAATTTTATTAGAACAATCAAAGGTAGCATTTTTTTAATGCTACATATATGGGTCCCATTTTTCAGGTACTGAATACAATATCTACTACACACTTACTGTTCTTTATTCAAACTTGCACAACATAAGCCTGGCTATGGAAATGCTTATTTGTTGGGAGGGTGCTTGTCTGGATCAATGATGAGCACAACTGTCTGAGGATGCTGAGGGACTCATTCCAGATGTCAATCTGAGGTCCAGATGAGTGGCCCTCTACTAGGACAAATAAGACTCTCAGGGCCTGGCTGTCTTTAATGACCCCTCAGTGACAACATAATACCACTGTTAGCATGCTCTTTTTCCCAGAACAGGGCATTTATGTCTTATTTTATAAGTCACCATGCACCTTTAGATATGATCAGCAATCCAAGACTTGCTTCATTTTGCTTACTTTGAATGAAAGTTGTAGAAAGATACTGATATAGAGAAAAGATGTTCTTGAGTAACAAATGAGGGAATAAAAATGATTGAAATAAGAAGGAGAGAAGCAATTGTGATGGGTAATGAAATTCTCATTTGGGCTAAAAGAAGAAAAAAATGTATGCCCATATTAAATAATGACAATGGAACCAATTTTTTACTGTTGAATATTTTCTGATACTCTGTCTTTGTTTTTCTTTCTGTCATGTTGTGCTGAGATAGAAGGACTAGGATCAGGGCTTTTACTTCAGAGAACAGAGGTGAGTAACTAAACAAAGATCCTTTGAAGCTCATATGTTATATTCTGTGTGCCAGGTCTTGAGGTCTCTGTGTGCATCTTTTCAGAAGCTTATTCAAGAATATTTTTATAATGTATCTTTTTCCTCATTGAGACCTTAGTCAAGGTTACCTACATTATTGTATCCTCATAATTTGTTCTTTCATTTTGATTCTTTTCTGCTTTGATGGAAAGATGTAGACTATTAGAGAAATTTTAACAGTTTCATATTGGATCAAAATTATTATAGTGAAATCCAAATATGCCAAAATGTTATCAGATTTCTTCATCTGCTTAATTATTGAACTTTAAGAATAGAGACTCTATGATTCATAAGGTTTTTGTGGTCACATTGCATTATATTTCTGCCTCTAATTTAATCTTTGGGGAATGACGTGAATTGTTTCTCATTTTTGCAACATGGGACGTTGTATGTGAAATTTTGTTAGATCTCTTTAAGACCATTACGTTTTTATATGATAAAAGTTGCAATAATTCTTTTGAAACACAAAATAGTTCAATTTTCAATACTGCTCTAGGCCTTTAAAAAGGATATTATGTTAGAGGTATTAAATGGAGAGATACGGAAATATCATATCATTATTATTTCTTACTAAAACTTGAAATACACATCCCTAAGAAAAGTTGTTTATATATTTCCTGGCAAGGTTTGTTGAAAATTGTGTGTTACCTGAGACCTAGGGGCTATTGCCTTAAGCATACGCAAAATTTTTTCTTGACAAAGTTCTGTCACAACTCTTATCAAGTAGTGCTTATTTTTGTATCCATTTATTATAATTTTTAAATTTACATTTATTATCTAGAACCATAGAAGGTGATTTTAAAAAACTGAGCAACTACTAATAGTCACAAATCAAAAAGGAAATTAGCTCTGCCAGATATTGAAATGAACTCTAGAACCTCAATCATTAACAACTTCGAACAGACATATAGCAGGAACGATAGGGCCTGTTTTTTATTTAAAAAGCATATTCTTACAAGACCCTACTTGTATATTTGTTACCATTAGTAGATTCACAGATTCATGGACTTGGTGATACTGTCTCAATCCATACAGTGTAACAGCACATTGATGCATAATATCTATGCAGTAAATTGTCCATATTATGATGCTATATTATAGGACTCAGACATAGAAGAAAAATATAACTAACACAATAGAATCTTCCCTTATGACCAGCTCCAGCCCCTCCTCACCAAATGCAACTCTTTTGAAAATGTATTTCACTTTTTTCTTCATTTTTTCTTTATAAAGATGTGATTATATAGTTTTGCTCTCTTTGTGACTGCATTTTCTCAAGATTCTTACTAGCAGATGAACATTTTATTCATTACTGCAAGTTTTTTTAGTGATATCTTTTTATTTTGTATGTCTTTTAGATATTCATATTTTGTGTTATCTCCCATTCTCGATTAATCTTGGTAGGAGGGTTATAATCGTATTAATTATTTCAAATTATTTTTTGTTGTTGCCTTTTCCTTTTGTAAGTCTGCTTTCTATTTTGCTGATTTCTGCTCTTAACCTCTTTAATTTTTCTGTATTTATACCCTTCTGGATTTTTATTTATCTTCATCTGGCTTCTTCTAAAATATAATTTATTTATTTTTTTAACCTTTCTCAATTCTAATATATTGTTTTTCACTCTAAATTTCCCTGTAAGCACATTTTAGCTGCATGAGCACAAGTTTAGCATTTACATTTTTTCTATTACTAATATAAATATATTTTCTTATTTCTATGTTGATTTATTTTTGAATTATGGAATATTTAAAAGGGCATTGCTTAATTTCCAAGAAGTAGGGCTTTTTTTCTTGATCCTTATTAATGATTTCTAACCTAATTCCATATGATGGAAAAACATACTTTGAATTGATTTTCTTACTTTTGAATAGTTTTGTAACTCTGCAATGGTATAGGGTATGGCACAATTTAATAAGTATTCCATTTGCACTTATAATTACATTAATATATAATTATATCATTGTGGATTCAGTGTTCTATATATTCCAGTTAGTTCTATTTTGAAATTGCCTTACCTATATTTCTTGTATATTTACTAGTCTATGATCTGAAAATAAGTTACTCAGGGAAAGTCATGAGGGAGATAGTCATGGAGATAAGACACCTTGGTGGTTTCTGGAATGCTTGTAATATTTTTATATTGATCTGTGTCTTGATTAGTTGTTTTGTCTGGATGATGAAAATTTACTGAGCTGTACAATTTTCATGCATAGACTTTTCTACACATGTAACATATTTTAGTAGAAAGTTTAAAATAGCCCATCAAATTAGTCCAAACATTAGCTAATACATTTCCTAGGAATAGTGTCTAATATTGATAATGTGTTACTTGGGATTTAAGGATTGATGTCTTCAGGATAGGTCGAGCATTCTCTTCTAAATGCAGACATTATCAATAAATCAACATCACACTGACAGTCATACCAAGATAGATTTTCATTAACAATCACTTAAATACTATTATTAATTTCAAAGCAGAATTTGTATACTAAGATTCAGATGTTCTGAAAAAGCCATTGTCTGGATAAATCATAGTTTCTATAAAATTTTTATTATAATAATTTATATTCTGATAACACATGCAAGGATGACAATGAGAGAACAAAATTTATTACATTGATAAAAAAGTGTTCCCATAAAGAATTAATCAGGATAAGCTTCCATAGTGGGAATTTTTAAGGTTCAAACATTATGTGTGTTTCTTTTCAGGTAAGTTTGAGAGTCATATTTGGTATATGGGTTTTTCTTTTCATTTGTTTTAGTGCTGGTAATGCATACTTGAGAGTGAAAAAATAAGAAAATAAATATAAAGTATAAGTTATGTTACCTGAATGAGGTAGTGAATTAATCACACAGGATACAGAGAATTTTAATTTAGCATAATGTTTACTTAGCTTTATAGAAGTGTGTAGAATGGACATTATCATCTCACTGAAAGATCTAATAGTTACTGATACACAGTTTTGTTTCACACTGACCACACCATGAACATTTTATGACTTATTCATATGGGAGCCTAAGGGTGTGTGTATGTGTGTGTTGTGTGTCAGAACTTGATACAGAGAAACAAGAAAATCTGGTTGTTAGTATATATGGATATGGGGTCATGTTGAGTCAGACTTACATATCAACCATGCCTTACTCAACTCTGGAGTGAGCCTACAGGTCATGCATTCCAAGTAGAGATAGCAGGTTAAAGTCTTTTCACAATTATTTTCTGTCAGTATTTTCTAAATATACTGTCTGAAAATAAATCCAAGGTCATTTCTCCAGACCAGCCTAAGTATGTGGTGAGCTCATTACTTACTTTCTTACTTATAAAAAATGATAATCACATTGAGATATGATAACAAAGTTGGCATGATGGAATAGATATTGAAGTGTAAGTAATGATCCTCTTGGTTTGGCTTAAAATGATCTAAGAGAAAATTGGAAAAAAACAAATGGCAGGAAAGCATTGATATGACTTTTATTTAGAGAGTTTAGCCATCTGTGTATGTGTATGTGTGTGTGTGTGTAATAGAAATAATGTCACTAAGTAGAAAAATTTAAGTTTTTTATATTAATGGAGACAAAAAAATTAAAGAAGGAACGATAAGTGCAGATCAAGTAAAAATATAAAGCTAGATCTAGGGATGCAATCAGCAGATGAGCACCTGGTAGTAATATTGTTCCAATATGGGAAAAAATTGCTTAGGATAGAGAAGAGAGACAAAGTTGATGAAAATGAGTTTATATGAAGTGTTGTTTTGGTGGGGATCACTTTTTGCTAAGTGGTAAAATTTGAAAATCAACTTCTGCTACATTATTTAGTCTGTTATAATTTTTGTGTGTGTCAACATTTCCATATCCTTAACTGTGCCATTACCATAGGGTCTGAAGAGGCTTATGAGATTACCATATTGTCAGCTTCAATAAACTAAAGATGAAGTGCTCACTGTTTTCTTAATATATATAACAACTTTGTAAGAAAATATCTCAGTTATGAAGGAGGCATGGGAAGATGGCAGAGTAGGAGAACCCTAAGCTCACCTTACCTCATGCTTACAACTGGATATCATGTCTGAGTAAATAAACTGGCAAAAGAAACTCCACAACTAAATATAGAGAAGAAGCCACATTAGAGAGATTAGAAAAGGCAAAAATGGTGATCTAGATCTGCCCACAGGAGGGAGGGAGCTGCAATCACAGACAGGGTAAATCATAAGTGAGCCCACATGTGGAAAACAAATCTTCATAATGTCTGGCCTTGAAAACAGAGGGGTTAATTTTGTGAGTTTGTATAACCAGCAAGACTTGAAGCCTGGAAATTTAAAAGTCAGCTGACTGAGCACTGAGCAACCTGGGAGGGCCAGTGATAGCTGGGTTCCTGCCCTTAAAAAGACAACAGCCTAAGGAGAGGCAACATAGAAGCAACAGCCTGCAGAAAGGGAGGGAGATCTGTTTATACTGATTTCAGAATGTGTTGGGAGACTTCTCTGGAAACAAATGAGCTGGCAGGTGACATTTTCCTCTCCCACCTCCAATATAAAAACAAAGACACCTGGCGGGGGTGGGAGGGAGTAGCACTGCGCAGACAATTGCTACCTAACCAGCTAGCAGCACACCCTATCCACAAGTTCTCTGAGAACTCACCTATCCCAAGCCTACTGGCCTCAGCCCTTAGCTCAGCACAAATTTTGTGAAGGCCACATACAGCCTGCCTAGCCACTGATTCTGTGCCATGCCCAAGGAGTTAACATGATTCAGGGGATCTGGTCAAGGACTAGAGGCTCAGTGCAAATTTTGCTAACACTGCCCCCTACCCCCAAGCCCTTCTGCTGCCACGCCCCCTCAGAGCTTGCCTACCTGGGTCTCACTAACATCACAGAGAGCAAGCACAGCCCACAACAAGCAAAGAGTCAGTACAGAAGTCTGAACTGAAAGGAAAAGTGACTCAGATACAAAAGCAGGACACAAGCAACACACATAGGAGACTGAACTGAAGTGTTGGGTTCTGGTGAACAGGAGACAGACACTGCACTACAGGGGACTACAGGACCTCTTCTTCACAAAGCCACTACTTTCAAGAGAAGGAGACATAGCTGAATTTCCTAACACAGAGAAACAAACACAGAGAGGTACACAAAATGAGGATAGAGAGGAATATGTGCCAAATGAGAGAACAGGACAAAATCACAGCAAGATGTATAAGTGAAAGAGAAATAAATAATATGCCTGATACATAATTTAAAGTAATGATCATAAAGATACTCACTGGACTCAGAAAAGGATGGTGGACATCAATGAGATACTTGACAAAGAGATAAAAATAAAATATCAGAGATGAAGCACTCAATAAGTGAAATTAAAAATATAATTGATGGAATAAATAGTAGGTTACAGGAAGCAGAGGAAAGTATCAGTGACCTTGAAGAGAGAGTAATGGAAAACAAGCTGAACAGGTGAGAGACAAATATTGCATAATGAGAATAGACTTAGAGAACTCAGTGACCTCATCAAGTGTAATAACATTCACATTATAGGGATTCCAGAAGGAGAAGAAGAGAAAGAAAGGCACAAAATATGTTTGAAGAAATAATAGCTGAAAATTCCTGAGTCTGGGTTGGGGAACAGAGATCCAGATTCAGGAGGCATAGAGATCCTCCAACAAATTTAACCCAAGGAGATCCACACCAAGGCACATAGTAATTAAATTGGCAAAGAATAGTGATACAGAAGAATATTGCAGGTTGCAAGAGAAAAGAAGAGAGTTACATACAAAGGAAACCCCATAAAACTATCAACTGATTTATCAGCATAAGCTTTACAAGCTAGGAGGGAGTAGCATTATGTATTCAAAGTGCTAAAAGGGAAAAATATGCAGCCAAGAATATTTTATCGAACAAGGCTATCATTAAGAATAGAAGGAAAGATAAAGAGTTTCTCGCCAAACAAAAGCTAAAAGAATTTCTGACCATTAAACCAGCCCTAAAAAAAAAAAAAAGAAAGAAAGAAAAAAGGTTAAGGGACTCTGTGAGTGGAAAATAAAAACCATAAGTAACAGTAAGAAAAATAGAAAGTACAAAAGAAAAAAAAATTTATATATATATAAATATACACACACTCTCTATATGTATATAGTATACCAGTAAGAATCAGTTAAGAAAAGCATAAAATAAAAGGATGTAAAATATGATACCAAATATCTGAAATGCAGCAGTGAAAGGAGTAAATGAGTACAAAATTAAACAACCATAAGCTTAAAATAGACTACTATATGCAGAAAATGTTATATAAACAGAATAATAACCACAAATCAAAAAACAGTAATAGGGAAAAATTGAGAGTAAGAAATCCAAGTATAACACTAAAGAAACATAGCAAACCATGAAAGAGAGAAAGAGAAGGATAAGAGAAAAACTACAAAAACAATCAAAAATCAAGTAACAACTGGGCGCCTGGGTGGCTCAGTTGGTTAAGCGACTGCCTTCGGCTCAGGTCATGATCCTGGAGTCCCAGGATCGAGTCCCGCATTGGGCTCCCTGCTTGGCAGGGAGTCTGCTTCTCCGTCTGCCCCTCCCCCCTCTCATGTGCTCTCTCTCGTTCTCTCTCTGAAATAAATAAATAAAATCTTTAAAAAAAAATCAAGTAACAATATGGCAATAAATGCATATCTATCAATAATTACTTTAAATGTAAATTGACTAAATGCTACAGTCACAAGACATAGGGTGTCACAGGGGGTATAAAAACAAGATTCCTCTATATTCTGCCTACAAGAGACTGTTTTACACCTCAAGATATCTGCAAATTAAAAATGAGGAGATAGGAAAACATTTAATATAAAAATGGATGTCAAAAAAAAGCCAGAGTAGCAAACTTATATCAGACAAAATAGACTTTAAAATAAAGTCTGTCTTTTTGTGTCTTCTTCAATTTCTTTCATGAGTGTTCTGTAGTTCCTAGAGTATAGATCCTTTACCCCTTTGGTTAGGTTTATTCCAAGGTATCTTGGGGTTTTTGGTGCTATTGTAAATGGAATCATTTCTCTCATTTCTCTTTCTACAGTTGCATTGTTAGTGTATAAGAAAGCAACTGATTTCTGTGCATTGATTTTGTATCCTGCCACATTACTGAATTGCTGTATGAGTTCTAGTAATTTGGGCATGGAGTCTTTCGGGTTTTCCACATAAAGTATCATGTCATCTGCGAAGAGAGAGAGTTTGACTTCTTCTTTGCCAATTTGAATACCTTTTATTTCTTTGTATTGCCTGATTGCTGTTGTTAGGACTTCTAGTACTATGATGAACAATAGTGGTGAGAGTGGGCATCCTTGACGTGATCCTGATCTTAAGGGAAAGGTTCTCAGCTTTTCCCCATTGAGGATGATATTTGCTGTGGGCTTTTCATAGATGGATTTTAAGAACTTGAGGAATGTTCCTTCAATCCCTATACTCTGAAGAGTTTTAATCAGGAAAGGATGCGGTATTGTGTCAAATGGTTTTTCTGTATCAATTGAGAGGACCATATGGTTCTTCTCTCTCCTCTTATTAATGTATTCTATCACATTGATTGATGTGCGAATATTGAACCACCCTTGCATCCTGGGGATAAATCCCACTTGGTCGTGGTGGATGATCCCTTTAATGTACTGTTGGATCCATTAGCTAGGATTTTCTTGAGGATTTTGGAATCCATATTCATCAGGGATATCAGTCTGAAATTCTCCTTTTTGATGAAGTCTTTGCCTGGTTTAGGGATGAAGGTAATGCTGGCCTCGTAGAATGAGTCTGGAAGCTTTCCTTCTGTTTCTATTCTTTGAAACAGCTTCGGGAGAATAGGTATTATTTCTTCTTTGAATGTTTGGTAGAATTCCCCAGGGAATCCATCAGGCCCTGGACTCTTGTTTTTTGGGAGGTTTTTGATCACTGCTTCAATCTCGTTACTGGTAATTGGCCTATTCAGGTTGTTGATTTCTTCCTGTTTCAGTCTTGGGAGTTTATAGGTTTCCAGGAAGGCATCCATTTCATCCAGATTGCTCAGTTTATTGGCATATAGTTGTTGATAATAATTGCTAGTAATTGTTTCTATTTCCTTGGTGTTAGTCGTGCTCTCTCCCCTTTCATTCATAATTTTATTAATTTGGGTCCTTTCTCTTTTCCTTTGGATAAGTCTGGCCAATGGTTTATCAATCTTATTAATTCTTTCAAAGAACCAACTTCTAGTTTCGTTGATCTGATCTACTGTGTTTCTGGTTTCTAAATTCATTAATCTCTGCTCTAATCCTAATTATTTCTCTTCTAATGCATGGCTTAGGCATCATTTGTTGCTTTTTCTCTAGTTCTTTAAGGTGCAGAGTTAGTTGGTGAATTCGGGATTTTTCAATTTTTTTGAGTGAGGCTTGGATGCCTATGTATTTCCACTTTAGGACCACCTTTGCAGTATCCCATAGGTTTTGGATCGACATGATTTCATTCTCATTGGTTTCCACGAATTGTTTAAGTTCTTCTTTGATTTCCTGGTTGACCCAAACATTCTTGAGCAGAGTGGTCTTTAGCTTCCAAGTGTTTGAATTTCTGCCAAATTTTTTCTTGTGATTGAGTTCCAGTTTTAAAGCATTGCTGTCTGAGAATATGCAGGGAATAATCTCAGTCTTTTGATATTGGCTGAGACCTGATTTGTGACCCAGTATGTGGTCTGTTCTGGAGAAAGCTCCATGTGCGCTCAAGAAGAATGAGTAGTCTGTTGTTTTGGGGTGGAATGTTCTGTAAATATCTATGAGGTCCATCTGGTCCAGTGTGTCATTCAAAGCTCTTGTTTCCTTGTTGATTTTCTGCTTAGATGATCTGTCCATTGCGGAGAGTGGAGTATTGAGGTCTCCTACAATTAACATATTGTTATCAATATGACTATTTTGGTTAACAGTTGGCTTATGTAGATGGCTGCTCCCCTGTTGGGGGCATAGATATTTACAATTGTTGGATCTTCTTGTTGGATAGACCCTTTAAGAATGATATAGTGTCCTTCTATGTCTCTAACTGCAGCCTTTAGTTTAAAATCTAATTTGTCTGATGAAAGAATTGCTACCCCAACTTTCTTTTGAGTTCTGCTGGCATGCAAGATGAATCTCCATCCCTTCACTTTCAGTCTGGATGTATCTTTAGGTTCAAAATGAGTCTCTTGTAGACAGCATATGGATGGGATGCTCATGGATCAGAAGAAAAAACATTGATAAGGTGTCTAGGCTACCCAGAGCAATATATACCTTCAATGCCATCCCAATAAAAATTCCAATGACATTTTTCAAAGTTCTGGAAAAAACAATCCTAAAATTTGTATGGAATCAGAAAAGACCCCAAATCGCCAAGGAATTGTTGAAAAAGAAAAACAAAGCTGGGGACATCACGTTGCCTGATTTCAACCTATATTACAAAGCAGTGATCACCAAGACAGCATGGTACTGGCACAAAAACAGACATATAGACCAATGGAACACAAAAGGGAGCCCAGATATGGACCCTCAACTCTATGGTCAAATAATCTTTGACAAAGCAGGAAAAAATATGCAATGAAAAGAAGATAGCCTCTTCAATAAATGGTGCTGGGAAAATTGGACAGCTACATGCAGAAGAATGAAACTCGACCATTCTCTAACACCATACACAAAGATAAACTCAAAATGGATGAAAGACTTCAATGTGAGACAGGAATCCATCAAAATCCTATAGGAGATCATAGGCAGTAACCTCTTTGACATCGCCCACAGCAACTTCTTTCAAGATACATCTCCAAAAGCTAGTGAAACAAAAACAAAAATGAACTTTTGGGACTTCATCAAGATAAACAGCTTCTGCACAGCAAAGGAAACAGTCAACTAAACAAAGAGGCAACCCACAGAATGCGAGAAGATATTTGCAAATGACACTACAGAGAAAGGGCTGATATTCAAGATCTATAAAGAACTTCTCAAACTCAACATCAAATAATCAAGTCAAAAAATGGGCAAAAGATATGAATAGACACTTCTCTGAAGAAGATATACAAATGGCTAACAGACACATGAGAAAATGCTCATCACCATTAGCCATCAGGGAAATTCAAATCAAAACTACATTGAGAAACCACCGTACACCATTTAGAAGGCAAAAATTGACAAGGCAAGAAACAACAAATGTTGGAGAGGTTGTGGAGAAAGGGGAACCCTCTTACACTGTTGGTGGGAATGCAAGTTGGTACAGCCACTTTGGAAAACAGTGTGGAGGTGCCTCAAAAATTTAAAAATAGAGCTACCCTATGACCCAGCAATTGCACTACTGGGTATTTACCCCAAAGACACAGATGTAGCGAAAAGAAGGGACATATGCACCCCAATGTTCATAGCAGCAATGTCTGCTATAGCCAAACTGTGGAAAGAGCCGAGATGCCCTTCAACAGATGAATGGATAAAGATGTGATCCATATATACAATGGAATATTACTCAGCCATCAGAAAGAATGAATACCCAACTTTTGCATCAATATGGATGGGACTGGAGGAGATTATGCTAAGTGAAATAAGTCAAGCAGAGAAAGTCAATTATCATATGGTTTCACTTATTTGTGAACCATAAGGAATAGCATCGAGGACATTAGGAGAAGGAAGTGTAAAATGAAGGGGGGGGCGGAACCAGAAGGAAAGATTAACCATGAGACACTATGGACCCTGAGAAACAAACAGGGTTTTAGAGGGGAGGGGGTTGGGGGTCTGGGTTAGCCTGGTGATGGGTATTAAGGAGGGCAAGTACTGCATGGATCACTGGGTGTTGTACAAAACAATGAATTGTGGATCACTGCATTGATAACTGGTGATGTATTGTATGGTGACTAACATAACATAAAAAATTAAAATTAAAAAAAAAAAGAAAAAGAACAACAAAGAAAACCCAAAACCAGCAAAGGAAGGAAATAATAAAGATTAGGGTAGAAATAAATGGTACAGAAACTAAAAAGAAAATAGAACAGATCAATGAAACTATGATCTGGCCCTTTGAAAATAGAAAAAAAATATATAAACCTCTAGCCACTCTCATCTGGCCTCTCTCTCATCAAAGAGAGAGAGAGAGAGAACTTAAATAAAGTACCCAATGAAAGAGGAGAAATAACAACCAACACCACAGAAATACAAATAAGTATAAGAGAATAGTATGAAAAACTATATGCCAACATATTAGACAACCTGAAAGAAATGGATAAATTCCTAGAAACATATAACTTACCAAAACTGAAGCAGGAAGAAATAGAAAATTTGAATAGACTGATTACCAGCAAGGAGATTGAATCAGTAATAAAAAAAAACCACAAAAATCCAGAACCAGATGGTTTCACAGGCGAATTCTACAAAGCATTTAAGGAACAGCTAATACCTATGATACCCAAACTCTCCCCTCCAAATAAATAGAAGGAAAACTTCCAAATTCATTCTATGAAGTGAGTATCACCCTGACACCAAAGCCAGATAAGACATCATGACAAAAGAGAACTGCAGATCAATATCTCTGATGAACCAAGGTGCAAAAATCCTCAACAAAATACTAGCAAATAGAATGCAAAAATACATTTAAAAAATCATTCACCGTGATCAAGTAAGATTTATTCCTGGGATGCAAGTGTGGTTCAATATTCTCAAATCAATCAATGTGATACATCACATCCATAAGAGAAAGTATAAAAACCATATGATAATATTAATAGATGCAGAACAAGCATTTGACAAAGTATAATAACGATTCATGAAAAAAGCTCTCAACAGAGTAGGTTTAGAGTGAACATACCTCAACATAATAAAGGCCATATACAAAAAACAAACAAACAAACAAACACAACAAACATCATTCTCAATGGCGGAAAACTGAGAGTGTCTCCCTAAGATTAAGAACAAGACAAGGATATCTACATTCATCACCTTTATTAACCATAGTACTGAAAGTCCTACCCACCGCAATTAGACAACAAAAGCAAATAAAAGGCATTCAAATTAGTAAGGAAAAAGTAAAACCTTTTTTGTAGATGACATAATACTTTATATAGAAAATGGTAAAGATTGCACCAAAAACTACTAAAACTAATAAATGAATTCAATAAAGTCACAGGAACTGGAGGGTATTATGCTAAGTGAAATAAGTCAATCAGAGAAAGACAATTATCATATAGTTTCACTCATATGTGGAACATAAGGAATAGTGCAGAGGACAATGGGGGGGAACTGAATGGGAAGAAATCAGAGAGGGAGACAAACAATATGAGACTCTTGACTCTGGGAAATAAACTGAGGGTTGCAGAAAGGGAAGTGGGTGGGAGGATGGGGTAACTGGGTGATGGGCATTGAAGAGGGCACAGAATATGATGAGCACTGGGTAATATACTCAACTAATGAATCATTGAACATTATATCCAAAACTAATGATGTACTATACCTTGGCTAATTGAATTTAAATTAAAAAAAAAAAAAAAGAAAGACGCTTTCAGCACAGAAAAAATGGGGGGGGGGCAGGATGAATAAGAGGAGCCCAGTGGATTTTTAGGGCAGTGAAACTATTCTGTATGATACTTTAATGGTGGATACATGTCATTACACACTTGTCAAAACTGAATTTACAACTCAGAGTGAAACAGAATGTAAACTATACACCTTAGCTAATAATAAGGTATCAACATCAGCTTGTCAACTGTAACACATGTATGACACTAATGCAAGATGTTACGAATTGGGGAAACTGGATGTGGAGGTAGGGAGATAGGGACCAGCTGTATTTCCCACTCATGTTTTTTTTTTTTTTTCTGTAAGCCTAAAACCACCAAAAGAGATAAAGTCTATTTAAAAAACAAAAAAATAATAATAATCATGGTGCAGAAATCTATTGCATTTCTACACCAATAACAAAGCAGCAGAAAGAGAAATCAAGGAATCAATCCCATTTACAAATACTCCAAAACCCATAAGATACCTAGGAATAAATTTACCCAATGAGACAAAAGATCTGTACTCTAAAAACTAATACTGATGAAAGAAACTGAAGATGATGCAAAGAAATGAAGAGACATTCCATCCTCATGGATTGGAAGAACAAACGTTGTTAAATTATCTATACTACCCAAAGCAATGTACACATTTAATGCAATCCCTGTCAAAATACCACCAGCATTTTTCACAGAACTAGGACAAACAGTCCTAAAATTTGTATGAAACCACAAAAGAACCCAAATAACCAAAGAAAAGAAAACCCAAATAACCAAAAAAAGAAAACCAAAGCTTAAGACATCACAATTCTGGACTTCAAGATATATTATAAAACTGTAGTGATCAAGACAGTATGGTACTGGCAAAAAAACAGAAGCATAGATCAATGGAACAGAATAGAAAACTCAGAAATTAACCCACAACTATATGGTCAATTAATCTTCGACAAAGCAGGAAAGAATATCCAATGGGAAAAAGTCTCTTCAACAAATGGTGTTGGGAAAACTGGACAGCAACATGCAAAAGAATGAAAGGGATCCAGTTTCTTACACCATACAAAAAATAAATTCAAAATGGATGAAAGACCTAAATGTGAGACAGGAAACCATCAAAATCCTAGAGGAGAATACAGACAGAAACTTCTTTGGCATTGACCATAGCAACTTCTTACTAAAGTAAGGGAAACAAAAGCAAAAATGAACCATTGGGACTTCATCAAAATAAAAATCTTCTGCACTGTGAAGGAAACAATTAACAAAACAGAAAGGCATTGTACAGAATAGAAGATATTTGCAAATGACATATCTAATAAAGGCTTAGTATCCAAAATCTACAAAGAACTTATCAAACTCAGCACCCAAAAAAACAATAATCCAGGTAAGAAATGGGCAGAAGACATGAATAGACATTTTTCCAAAGACATCCAGATAGCTAACAGACACATGAAAAGATGCTCAACATCACTCATCATCAGGGAAATACAAATCAAAACTACAATGAGATATCACTTCACACCAGTCAAGAATGACTAAAGTCAACAACACATAAAACAAGTGTTAGCAAGGATGTGGAGAAAATGGAACCCTCTTGCACTGTTGGCGGAGTATGGAGGTTATCAAAAAGTTCAAAATAGTACTAACCTATGATCTAGAAATTGCCATAGTAGGTATTTACCCAAAGGATACAAAAATACTGATTGAAAGGATGTATGCACCCCAATGTTTATAGCAGCATTATCTATAATAACCAAATTATAGAAAGAGCCCAAATGTCCTCATTGACTGATGAATGGATGAAGAAGAGGTGGTATATATACACTGGACTATTACTCAGCCATAAAAAAGCATGAAATCTTGCCATTTGCAATTACATGGGTGGAGCTAGAGATTATTATGCTAAGTGAAATAAATCAGTCAGAGAAAGCCAGATACCATATAATTTGACTCAACTGTGGAATTTAAGAAAGAGAACAAATGAATATAAGGGAAAAGAGAGAGAGAGGCAAACTAAGAGACTCTTAACCAGAGAGAATGAACTAATAGTTACCAGAGGGGAGGTGGTAGGGGGATGGGTTAAATAGGTGATGGGGATTAAGGAATGCACTTCTTGTGATGAGCACTGGATGTTGTATGGAAGTGTTGAATCACTATATTGTACACCTAAAACTAATATTACACTGTATGTTCACTAAGTGGAATTTAAATAAAAACTTAAAAAGGGGTACATGCACCCCAATGTTCATAGCAGCAATGTCTACAATAGCCAAACTGTGGAAGGAACCCAGATGCCCTTTAACAGACAAAAGGATAAAGAAGATGTGGTGCATATATACAATGGAATATTACTCAGCCATCAGAAAGGATGAATACTCATCATTTGCATTGACATGGATGGAAGTGGAGGGGATTATGCTAAGTGAAATAAGTCAAGCAGAGAAAGACAATTATCATATGGTTTCACTCATATGTGGAACATAAGGAAAAGAACAGAGGACCAGAGGGGATGGGAGGAAAAACAGAATGAGAAGAAATCAGAGAGGGAGACAAACCATGAGAGACTCTGGACTCCAGGAACCAAACTGAGGGTTACAGATGGGAGGGGGCAGGGGGTTGGAGTAACCAGGTGATGGGTATTAAGCAGGGCACCTGATGGGATGAGCACTGGGTGTTATACACAACTAATGAATCATTGAACACTACAACAAAAACTTATGATGTACTATATGCTGGCTAACTGAACATAAAATATATATATTATAAACATAAAATTGAACATAATATATATATACATATATATGAAAAATGCACATAAAAAACAAAAGCAAAATATGTAAAGACCTTATGCAAATCAACACCAAAAAGTAAGCAAAACAATTTAAAAATGTGCAGAAGACAGGAACAGACATCTCCAAAGAAGACATCCAGAGGACCAACAGATACATGAAAAGATGCTTAGCACTCAACGTCAGAGAAATGCAAATCAAAACTAAAATGAGGTATCACCTCACACTTGTAAGAATAGCTAAAATCAACAATACAAGAAACAACAAGTGTTAGCAAGGATGTGGAGAAAACGGAACACTCTTGCCCTGTTGGTGGGAATTCAAACTGGTGCAGCCTCTCAGGAAAACAGTATGTAGGTTTTTCAAAAAGTGAAAAATATAACTACACTAGGATCCAGCAATCACGCTATTGGTATTTACCCAAAGAATACAAAAATACTAATTCAAAGTGATACATGCATGCCTATCCTTATTGCAGCATTATTTACAATAACCAGCTCCTTTAAGTGTAAGTTTGTGTATTTGAGACTTTTCTTGCTTCTTGAGGTAGGCCTGTATTTCTATATAGTTCCCTCTTAGGACCACCTTTGCTGCATCTCAAAGGGTTTGGGCAGTTGTGTTTCCATTCATTTTCATTTGCTTCCGTGTATTTTGTTATTTCTTCTTTCATTTCCTGGTTAACCCATTCATTCTGTATTAGGATGTTCTTTAACCTCCATGCATTTGAGGTCTTTCCAAATTTTTTCTTGTGGTTGACTTCAAGTTTCATAGCTTTTTGGTCTGATAATATGATGGTGTGATCTCAATCTTTTTGTACTTGTTGAGGGCTGATTTGTGACCCAGTATGTGATCTATTCTGGAGAGCGTTCCATGTGCCTTTGAAAAGAATGTGCATTCTTCTGCTTTAAGATGAAATGTTCTGAATATATCTGTTAAGTCCATCTGTCCCAGTGTGTCATTTAAAGCTATTGTTTCCTTGTTGATTTTCTGCTTAGATTATCTGTCCATTGCTGTGAGTGGGGTGTTAAGGTCCCCTCCCATTATTGTATTATTATCAGTGTGTTTATGTTTGTTATTAATTTATTTATATATTTGGGTGCTCCCAAATTGGGGGCATAAATATTTACAATTTTTCAATCTTCTTGTTGGATAGATCCCTTTATTATGATATAGTAATCTTCATCATCTCTTGTTTCAGCCTTTGGTTTAAAATCTAGTTTTTCTGATATAAGTATGGCTAGTACAGTTTTCTTTTGATGTTCATTAGAATGATAGATGGTCCTCCATCCCCTCACTTTCAATCAGCAGGTGACTTTAGGTATAAAATGAGTCTTTTGTAAGCAGCATATAGATGGGTCTTGTTTTTTATCCAATCTAATACTCTATGTCTTTTGATTGGAGAACTTAGTCCATTTGCATTCAGAGTGTTAATTAACAGATATTAATTTAGTGCCATTGTATTACCTGTAAAATCATTGTTTCTGGAGATTTTCTCTGTTCCTTTCCAATCTTTGCTGCTTCTGGTCTTTCTTTCCCACTCAAGGGGTTCCCTTTAATATTTCTTGCAGGGCTAGTTTAGTGGTCATGAACTCCTTTAGTTTTCGTTTGTCTGGGAAGCTCTTTATCTCTCCTTCTATTCTGAATGAGAGCCTTGCTGAATAAAGTACTTTGGGCTGCATATTTTTTCCCTTCAGCACGTTGAATATATTGTGCCACCTTCTTCTAGCCTAACAGGTTTCTGCGGAGAAATCTGTTGCAAACCTGATTTTTCTTCCCTTGTATGTTAGGGATTTCTTTCCCCTTGTTGCTTTCAGGATTCTTTCCTTATCTTTATATTTTAAAATTTTTACTATGATATATGTTGGTGTTGGCTGGCTTTTGTTGAATTTGGTGGGAGTCCTCTATGCCTCCTGGATTTGGATGTCTGTTTCCTTTCCCAGATGAGGTGAATTTTTCAGCTATAACTTGCTCAAATAAACCTTCTTCCCCTTTTCCTCTCTCTTCTTCTTCTGGGACTCCTATGATATGAATGTTAGTACAATTTATGGAGTCACTGAGCTCCCTAAGTCTACGTTTGTGATCTATACTTTCCTTTCCCTCTTCTTTTGGCTTCATTATTTTCCATAATAGTATCTTCTATATCACTAATTCATTCCTTTACTTGATCCATTCTCATGGTCATTACAACCAGTTAATTTTGTAACTCAGTTACAGCACTTTTTTATCATTTCAGTCTGACTAGTTTTTAGTTCTTTTATCTCACACTAAGTGATTCTCTAGTGTCTTCTATGCTTTTCTCAAGCCCAGCTTGTATCCTTATGATTGCTGCTTTGAATTCTGGTTCAGGCATATTACTTTTATCTGTTTTTATTAAATTCCTGGCTATGACCACTTCATGTTCTTTCTTTTGGGGTGAATTCCTCTGTCTTGACACTTTGTCTGGGTTAGTGTCTCTGTGTGTGTGTGTGTGTGTGTGTGTGTGTTAGGAAACCCTGTTGTATTTCCTGTTCCTGAGAGTAATGGCTACATTACAATGATGTCCTATACTGTCCAGGGTCTGGTGTTCAGGAAGTGTTTAAGAGTGTGCACTCTGCTGTTGTATTTTGGCTACTCTTTCCCTCAGGACAGTTCTCTACAGTTTCTCCTTCCCTGCAGTGGAGAGTGTTTGGATCTTGTCCAGTGTGTGGTGTTTTAACTTGGTGTTAAACTTTGGTCTGCTTGTTAAAATAAGCCTGGTCTTATTTCCATTAGAGCTGAAGCTTTGTAGCACTCTATGATCAGTAGGCTTCGTTCATGTCACGGGTTGGGGCAGACTGTATTGGTCTTCTGGGGAAAGGGGCCTGTTGTGCTGGTTCTCAGGCTGACTTGCCCTAGTAAAGATGCACCTACAGGGCACAGTAGAGTGGGGCTTGGTATAAGCAGGTCCAGCCTCCACTGGGTGGGGAGGGGGCACTGTATTGCTCACTGAAATCTGTCTGTGTTGATGGCCAGGGAAAAAATGGCATAGTCCTGCTCTCCTCCTGAGAGAGGGGAATTCCCACCCATGGCTGTTCAGGAAGCCCTGACAGAAGATTGAACAATCTCCCCTTGTGTCCCAGGCTTCCATCTGATCCCTGCTTTCATCCTGTGTGTGTCTGAGCCTCAGCCTACCTGGAGGCACAGTACTCCTGTATTTTATCTCAGGCATGTGGTTGGGTTTCAAAAACTCTAAATTTTAGGGACCTGTTGCAGTGCAGACCCATGCTGATCCTCTGGGGGAGGGTCTTCCCTCACTGTAGCTGGTGCCAGTTTGTCCCAGAAAAGCAGTCACATGACTGGCAAGGACTCAGAGTTTATGGTAAAGCATAGCCAAAAGCTGGCTTCCACGTTAGCTGCCTTCAGTAGGTACCTCTGCTGCTATGCTAATTAATGTGGCCAATGGTGCCCACTGTCTCTTTTGTCCCCTGAGAGGCAGTGCCACCTCTCCCAAATGCAATGGGCAGATCATCTAAGCAGAAAATCAGCAAGGAAACAGTAGTTTTAAATGACACACTGGACCAGAAGGGGAGGTGTTTCTCCTGGTGCAAGCCAGGAGATCTGCAGACCATTCTGTCCATTCCCAGGCCTCTGCCCTTCTTCCCCAGAGGAGCACTGCTAAGTCCACGAGGCACAACCCCAGCAATGGAACGGACTTCTTAAACTTCAGACTTTGAGCTCTGCTGCTTGTAAAAACTTGGGATAATCAGCTCCTCTCCTTTTCCCAGTCAATGGTTTTGGGGAAGAGTTTTTCTTGTGCAATCCCCTCCATGCTGCTTTCTCTCTTTCTCTCTCTCTCTTCTCTCTCTGTGATCCTCCCCTCCACAGCACCTGTGATTTTTTTCTCCTCCAAATCAGCTCTTCACAGCCTCTACCTTCCGCAATGTGGCCATCTTTCTCCCTCTAAATGTTCAGTGTGTTCTCCCAGTCCACAAATCTATTTCTTGGGTGTTCAGAGGGATTTGGTATTTATCTAGCTGTGTCAAGGGTTGAGGCAAGCATAGGGTCCCCTTACTACTCTGCCATGTTAACTCCTCTACAATTCTATATTAGTTTATTCAAGAACTGCCAAACTGTTTTCCACAGTGGCTGCATCATTTTACATTCCCACCCATAATGGATGAAGGTTCCAATTTCTCCACATCTTCACCAACATTTGTTGTTTTCCATTTGTCCATTATAACCATCTCATCAGTATGTGATCTTGTGGTTTTTATTTACATTTCCCTAATGAATAATGATGGTGAACATCTATTCATGTGATTGTTGGCCATTTGTATATCTTACTTGGAGAAATGTCTGCTTAAGTACTCTCCCCATTATTCAATTGAGTTGTCTTCATTGTAGAATTCTTTTTCTTAAAGATTTTATTTAATTTATCAGAGAGAGAGAGAGAGCATAAGCAGGGGGAGCATCAGGCAGAGGGAGAAACAGGCTCCCCACTGAGCAGGGAGCCCGATGCAGGGCTCAATCCCAGAACCCCAGGATTATGACCTGAGCCAAAGGCAGATGCTTAACCAACTGAGCCACCCAGGCGTCACTTCACTGTAGAATTAAGAGTTATTTAGATATTCTAGATAGACATTTTTATATTTATCTATGTATTTACCCTTATCAGATATTTTTTATCTTCATACAGCTTTGAATTATTGTGTTGTGTCCTTTTATTTCAACCTGACAGACTCCTTTTAGCAACTCTTGTAGGGCAAGTTTAGTGATAATGAAATCCCTCAGTTTTTGTTTATTTGGGAATGTCTTAATTTCTCCTTCATTTTTGAAGGACAGTTTTACTGGCTATAGAATTATTAGTTGACAGATTTCTTTTCTTTCAGCCTTTTAAATATATTGTCCCAATGCCATCTAGCTACCAAGATTTTTATTGAAAGAATTCAGCTTATAATCTTATTGAAGATCCTTTGTAGATGAGTTGCTTCTCTCTTGCTGCTTTCAAAATTCTGTCTTTGCCTTTTGACAGATTATAATGTGCCTTGATGTGGGTCTCTTTCTTTGAATGTATCTTACTTAGAGTTTGCTGGGATTCTTGGATTTTATGGATTCATGTCTTTCAACATGTTTGGGTAGTTTTCAGACATTATTTTTTTAATGATATTTCCCTTCTCCATCTGGTAACCCCATAATGCCTATATTGATTTACATGATGATGGCTTACAAGTCCTTTAAGCTCTGTTCACTTTTCCTCAATTTTTTTTCTTAGCTCCATGAATTGATCATTTAACTCATCTTGTATTTGGTTTTTCTATTTTTTTCTTCTGCCTGCTCAAATCTGCTGTTGAACCCCCTAGTAAAATTTTCAATTCAGTTATTGTATTTTTCAGATCCAGAATTTTTGTTTGGTCTCTCTTTATAATTTCTATCTTTGTTGATATTCTCATTTTGTTCATATATAATTTTCCTGATTTCTTTTATTTGTTTATTTTTTGGTCTGTGTTTTCCTTAAGCCATATGAACATATTTAAGAGAATTCTCTTAAAATCTTTATCTAGTTAAGTCCAGTGTCTGTGCTTCTTTGGTGATAGTTTCTGCCAAATTTACTTTCTCCTTTTTTTTTTTTAATATATATTTTCTTAAGATTTTATTTATTTGACAGAGAGACACAGTGAGAGAGGGAACACAAGCAGGGGGAGTAGGAGAGGTAGAAGCAGGCTTCCCCGTGGAGCAGGGAGCCCGATGTGGGGCTTGATCCCAGGACGCTGGGATCTTGACCTGAGCCGAAGGCAGACACTTAACGACTGAGCCACCCAGGTGCCCCTACTTTCTTCTTTTTAATTGTCCATGTTTTTACTGTTTCTTTGTATGTATGCCTTGTGATTTTGTTGTTGTTGAAAATTGGCAATTGTGAAAACAGACAACTTTCCCATTCTTTGTAGACTGTTTCTGTGCCAGAGCAGTCCTTCTCTGATTAGCTGGAGATGCTCTGAGTTTAGGAGTCAGCTGAGGTAAAGCATAAGATCTTTCCAAAACATGTCTCTTGACCCTGCCTGTGTGTGACTTTCTCAATTCCCCTGTACACATACACAGCTCCTTTTGAATGTCTTAATTTTCCAAAGTCTCACCTCACTTCAGCTTCTCCTCAAGGGTTTGCATGGTCTATTGTATGTCTCCACCTATAATCTCTTGCCCCAGTTGTCTGCATGTCTGTAATACCACTGCAACTTTCACCACCAGTGGCTGCTGCATTTTCCTACCTGAGATCTGAGTTAGTTAAGACAGAGATCAGTCCTCTAGGGAGCCCCCAGGCAGGTTAGAATGTTGCAAATAAGGTCTGTTCTGCTCCCTCTGGCTCAAGGGAGGGCATTAGGAACTGAGTTTCACCTTCTCCAGACCAAGACCAAACTGTGCCAAGAAGGTAGTGGAGCAAGTGAGAGTAAAAAAACTATAAAACTTCCTACCATTTAGAACATGTCTGGTTTTTTTGTTTGTTTGTTTTTCTTGATTGGGCATTTGATTGGTTGCTATAGACTTTTATCTGTTTTCTAGAACTCCTAAAGGTTGTTTTAGACAATTTCTGGTTCTTTTCTGCTGTCTCCATGGGAAAACCACAGTTTAGAGCTTCCTAGTCCACCATTTTGCTGTCACTATTATGTATTTACCTTTTGATATATTTACACCTATTTTATGGCCCAAAATATGATTTATCCTGACAAACATTCAATGTACACTTGAAAATTATGTGTATTCTGCTGCTGTTGTATGGAATATCCTGGAAATTTCACTTAAATCAAAGTGATTGATAGTATTGTTTAAGTCTTATAACTTTGCTGATTTTATGCCCATTTATTCTATCAATAATTGAAAGAGATTTACTAAAATTTCTGACTTTAATTTTGGATTTGTCTTTTCCTTGCATTTCTATCAATTTTCACTTCAAGTCTTTCAAAGGTCAGTTAGGTGAACAAGCACTTCAGATTATTATGGCCATGTTAAATTGGTTCCTTCATAGTTCTGAAGTAAACTTTATTATCACTACTAAATTCTTTGCTCTGAAACATACTTTGTGAGTATTAATATAGTCATCCCAGATTTCTTTGATTAGTGTTGGCATGGTATATCTGTTTCCATCTTTTTACCTTTAATTTTTTTTATTATTATGTTCAATTAGCCAATATATAGTACATCATTAGTTTTTGATGTAGTGTTCAATGATTCATTAGTTGCGTTTAACACCCATTGCTCATCACAACTTGTGCGCTCCTTTTTTAAATTTTATTTTATTATGTTATGTTCTCTCCTTAATGCCCATCACTCGGTTCCCTTCCCCTATGGTCCTCTGCTCTATTCCTATGTTCCACATATGAGTGAAACCATATGATAATTGTCTTTCTCTGCTTGACTTATTTCACTTAGCATAATCCCCTCCAGTTCCATCCATGTCAGTGCAAATGGTGGGTATTCATCCTTTCTAATGGCTGAGTAATATTCCATTGTATATATGAACCACATCTTCTTCACTTGATCTTAGCCAAAAGGCCAAGAAGCGATGAACCACATCTTCTTTATCCATTCATCTGTTGAAGGATATCTCAGCTCCTTCTACAGTTTGGCTATTGTGGACATTGCTGCTGTGAACCTTTAACCTATTCGTGTCTTTAGATTTAAAGTGCATTTCCTGAAGAATGCATACGGTTGGGTCTTTTTTTTTTTTTTTTTTTTGTAATCCAATCTGATATTCTTTGTCTTTTCATTAGAGTTTTTATATGATTTACATTTAATATGATTACTGTTATATCTAATATAAAGTCTATCATCCTATTATTTGGTTTCTACTTGTCTCATCAGGTTATTTTTTTTTCCCTTTTCTGCTTTCTTTTGGGTTTTGTATTAGTTTCCTACAGCCGCTGTAACAAAGTTCTACAAAGAGAATAGCTTAAAACAACAGAAATTCATTGTCTCACAGTTTTGGAGGCTAATCATCTGAAATAAAAATGTCAGCAAAGTCATAGTCTCTCTGAAATTTATAAGAGAGAATCTTTCCTTGTCTCTTCTAGCTTCTGATGTTTTTCAGGAATCCATGGCCTTCTTTGTCTTTTAGATTCATTTCTCCAGTCTTTGCCTTCATCATTTCATGGCCATCTTCTCCATATGTGTCTCTGGTTTCTTCTACTAAGGACACCAGTCATATTGAATTCAGCCCCAACTTAATGATCTCCTCTTAAGTTGATTACATCTGCAAAGATCTTATATCCAAAAAAGGCTACATTCACAGTTATCAGGGATTAGGACTTCAACATATTCTTTTAGGGGATACAGTTCAACTCATAATAAATTACCTACTTAACTTTATTTTATGTCCTTTTTTGGCTTAATGGTTACAACTCTGCTTTGTTAATTTAGTGGTTGCTTTAGGGTTTATAGTATACATCTTTATCACAGTCTACCTTCAAGTAATATTATACCTATATAATATCTGTATAGTTTAAAAACTTGTATAGTTTAAGAACCTTATGATACTATATTCCATTTCTTCTCTCTGGCCTTTAGTATATAATTTGCATAACTTGATTTACACCTATTTAATAAATCCCACAATGTCATTTATGTTTGAAAAGTCAGTTATCTTTTAAAGAGATTTAAATAAGAAAAAATCTTCTATATTTACTCAAGTAGTTACCAGTTTTGATATTCTTCATTTCTTTGTGTACCCATATTCCCACTTGGTATCTACGCCTTTTGCCTGAAAGCTATGAATAAGATTTTTTTTTCTTTATCACTGTTTTTGAGCCATTTCATTATTATGTGTTTTGGTATTGTTTTCTTCTTGTACTTGGAATTCAGTGGTATTTTTGATTCTGTGAATTTAAGGGCTTTTAAAATCAAATCTGGAAATCTTTGGCTATTATATATTTAAATATATATTTTTTAATTTTCCCTTTGCCTTTCCTGTCCTTAGGGAACTCTAATTTACATCTACCCATATTAGGCTGGTTGAAGTTATTCCAGGGCTTTTTTTTTTTTTTTCTGTTTCATTTTGGATAGTTTCTACTGCTACAGCTTCAAGTTTATTAATATTTTATTTTGTAATCTCTGATATGCTGTTAACCACATTCAGTGGTTTTTCATTTCAAACATTATTTTTTTAATCTCTAGAATTTCATTTGAGTTCTTTAAAAAATATTTTATGTCTTTACTTTTGAACATATGAAATACTGTTATAATAACTGTTTTTAATGTCCTCATGTGCTAATTCTAACATCAGTTTTTTATACCAATGAAAAATGAGTACTTAAAAAAAAAGCTTGACATTATTAAGAAATTTATTTTAAATTATTAGAAATTTAAATTGAAGCCATGAGGTACTACTTGACTCTTACTATCAACAAAAAGGCAGATAATAACAAGTGTTGGACATGGAGAAATCAGACATGCATATATCACTGGTGGGACTCTAAAATGGGGCAACACTTTGGAAAACAATTGGCAGTTCTGTTAAAGGCCAAACAGTTACCATAAGATATATAATCCACTCCTAGGTATATATTCCAGGGAAATGAAAGCATATGTCCACCCAAAACATGAACGCGCTAAAGTTCATAGCAGCATTATTCATAATAGCAAAATAGCAGAAAACACCTAAATGTCCATCTACTGATGAATGAATAAGCAAGTTGTGGTATATGCATACAATGGAATATTATTCAGTAATAAAAATAAGTGAAGAACTGACACATGCTACCTGAATAAACCTTGAAAACATCATGCCAAATGAAAAAAGCTAAACAGAAAAGGCCACAGCTTGCAAATCTTGAAAGCATGGAGATCTTACAGTAAATCTTGTGTGAACACTCCTATGTGTGTTCGCTAAGAAATGTGTTTTAATTAATGTCTATGGCACAATTTGATCTGACACTGGCTCTTTTTATAAACTGCTAACAAAGTAATGGAGCATAGCTAACTCTTACCCACTTTCCTTGCCAAATGGGAACCTACTGTTACCTACCAAAAGTACCTAATAGCTGTACGTAATCAATACGCCAGTTAGGTCAAAATACATTGAAAGCAGAGTTTGGTGTGAGAAAATCAATAACATCACAAAGTATCTCATCAGAACAAGTACAAGTTTTTCATGACTTGATAGATATCCAGGGTTACTTGAGTTTTAGATGGGGGTGGTGATTCCCAGCCTGTGCAACAAGACTATTATATTCTCAAAATTCTTTTTGAGTAGGTTACCTGGAATTTGAAGCATTGGTAGTTACACCTAACAGAGGTTCAAAGAAAAATATCTGCTGCTAGGAAGAGCTGCCCAGGTGCATTGAGCAGAATGGATGTAGGTATCCTAACTCAGGTCACAAGTTTAAGGGGGGGTCTCAGTGTACCTTGTGAGAAGAGAGCCCCATGAGCATTGACACTTCCATCTTGGCCTGTGCACTGCTGCAGATCCCATTTAGGGCCTCAGACATATGGCTTGCCTGTGTCTTTGAAATGGTTTTTTTAAATGATCTTTGATTTGGCTTATGCTCTAAAAGTGGATTGAAAGCAAGGGCTTTCTGCTCCACTTGCCCAGCAAGAGATGGATTGGCAGGGGAGAAGCCCATTCACCTCTAAAGAAGGCAGAACCTGTGCAGATGGTGTAAGGGGAGAACAAAATACCCATTCAGTTTGAATGAAGGGGACATGGGAGCTGTAGACTGCCATTGGGAGGATAATTTTCTCTGCCTTTGTGTCCACAAAGAGAACTCCGTACCTTGCACTTTGTTAGCTATCTCCTCAACAAGGTTATAAGCAGAGGCAACCAGGTATAGTAGAGTCCTGGGTTTGATCCCTGGATCTAGCGCTATGTGAAAACTTGGCAAGTCCTGTATCCTTTTTGGCCTTCAGACCCCTCATCATTTGAGCTGTGTGACCCCTGGAAGCCTTTCGTACTTTTATATTCTGTAATCTCAGAGGCTGAATAAAGTGAGGATTAACCCATAAAGAAGTTCTCAGTTTCTATGGGATCAGAACTCATGTTAAACACACCACAGACAAAAGAAGCTACAGTATAAAGAGTTAGTCAGAAGATCCTAGTGGTTGATGCCATCAGGTATTATTAACTCAAGGTACCAGTTCCTTATAGGCATACACTCCCTGCATTGATGGGCTATGTCTTTCACAGGTAGGAGCTTGTCCTCTTGGCCATGGATCCTCCAGGGCTAGCCTTTTTCAGTCTTTCTGTAGAGATTTCTGAGGCTGGCCAATTGTTTTCATTGATACAGGTCTTCAGAAGAAGTGTCAAGGTATTGTGTCATGTTATAGGTCTGGGAATCCTGCCTGGTTAAAGTAATCTTATTTCCATATTTCCAAATTCTACAGGGAGGTGAAATATCAAGTGTGACTGCACTGTGGCACTTAGAGCCTAGGTCCCAGAAACAGGATAAAATATAGATTGAAGGGTCACAAAGGCCCCTTAGTCTATGTGATGATAATTGAAGTGGTGGCTAAAAAGAAGAGATGATATTAAGACCATTTCTGAGATGACATATATAAAACAAGAGGGGCAACTAGATAGGGAGGGTCAGAAACAAAGAGCTGGAGATGTCTTTGAGGTTCCCAACATAAGTAACATGTTGTTTAAGAAAGCATCAACATGAGATTAAGGTACAGTCTATAGTCACTGAACTAAACTGTAATTTCAAAGTGTTTATTTCATAGACGTCAAGGGTATGGTGAGCTGATTATCTGAGCTAACAGTCCTATGACTCTAGGAGAAAATCACATAGATTGGTGCCATGTCAATGGTAAGTGTAAATGTCACCACCATAATCACAGTGGGACAGTGCTATTGGTTATTCATCTAGAACTTGGTGCTATTCCACATTTTGGTGGTGCTCATCTCCACCAAGGTCTTTTTGGCCCTTTCCTGTCTTTTCCAACATCAGTAAATCATCGCACAGCTAATCCTCATATAATAGTGTGTTAAACTGATTGATCTCTAAGATCACTTACAGTGGTAAAACTGTTCTATTATATGGACACCTTAATAGACAATTATGGACACATCTATAATTAAAGGCAGTGTTTCAGGGGCTGATGTGTTTTCTGCTGCAATGGTTGTTTACATCTATCATCTATTCCCATTGGTTGGTGCCGCATTGTCAAATTTTTGGAGATTGTCCTTGGATTGTTTTAAAGTGTTGGGCTGGATTCTGTTGACTATAAAACAAACTAGTATTTCTGACCTGACCTATAGAGGCTCAGACTAGGAGAAACCACCATTAGGAGGCAGGGAAATACAGCCAACAAAGGTGTAATTGGGTAAATTCTGCCCCTTCACCAGTTGCAATAAGACAACCCAACTGCCCAAGCCATTATGATGGTTATCCTGCTTTAAGTTGGTGAGGTCAAAGCAGGATCCACCTGTACATTGTGCAGTGGAACAACATAATTTTTATAAGGCCACTTGTTTTGCCTTCAAAGGAATTCTGGTACTTTGCTAAGAAGTAAAATTTTCTTAAGTCAGTTACAGGAGTTTATCAGTGAAGATACTGTTAGTTGAAGACTTCTAAGATGATTGGACGATAAGCCTCAACCATGTGATTTAAAATCTGGGTTCTGTCCCTCCATCAGCCATCCATGGGTCAGCATTATCTGAAGGCTGGGTACCCTTGGTGGTAGGAAGGCTGACAATAGAAACTAGAGCGAAGAGCAACTAGGGAAATAAGTTTCCTTGTTTAGGTAGAGTGTTGCTTCCCAAAACTCATATAAGAGCACGCATACTTAGGAGCGCCTAGGATGGTTAAGCATCCAACTCTTGATTTTGGCTCAGGCCATGATCTCAGGATTCTGAGATGGAGCCCTGCTTTGGACTTTGTGCTCAGCTGGGCTTGAGATTCTCTCTCCCTCTCCCTCTACCTCCACCCTCACCTCACCTCTCTGTCTCTAATAAATAAATAAATCTTAAAAAAAAAAAAAAGAGCAAGCACACTTTCCCCCAAGCCATAGTAAGCATCCTGTCATATCTTACAGGTTCACAGTGGTTTTGGCCAGCCCAGACTCAAACCAATCAGTATGGCAAGGCAGGTTTTGCTTTACCCTGATAGGCTTAGACAAATCTTCTTATCCCTGGAGCTGGGCACAGTTTTGGGGTCAGCCCTCTAAACTACATATAGTCATTCAGAGAGGAAGGGTAGCTTGGATGTTTGGGGGCAATCTGGATTTATGAAAACTCACTTAGATTTATATAATATTTTCTAATTGAGAAGCCACTTTTATACATTTCATTTTACTGATATAAATACCACTTTTACTCTAAATGTAAGCAAAGGATAAGGTCCAGGCTTGTGAGAGAGCTATCAAAAGCTTTGTGTTTTTACACAGTAGAGTTTGGCAAAGCAGTAACTGTTAAGGAAGGAGAACAAACAGGGAAATCTAAGATTGCAAGAAGGTTTAGTGGGCTAAAGGAAGACTCAGGGCTATTTTAGGAATACAATGTTTAGATAAAAGAAGTTGGTGTCTGCTTTCTTGAGAATTGAGAATGGACTGGAAAACAGGAACAAGAGGGATAGGGAAAAAAAGGATGGGGACAGATGATTTACATACTATATGGGCAACACTTAATGGACCCTAAGCAGAGGAAGATTATAGTTGTTAAAAGTTTAGTTGTTAAAAAAAAAGAAGAAGAAAGGAAAGGAGGGAGGAAGGGAGGAAAGAAAACTTTACAAGTAACAGTCTAGAATTGCGAAGTGGCTGGGTCACAAATACATTCCTGGTAGAACAAATTTAGCAGCTTACTTGAAGGTGCTTATGTAAATGGGGCTACAGTTTGAGGGATAAGAGCTTGGGTTAAAAATGTAGGGCTTCTGCAGGCTGGCACCAGCACTATCTAGGGCTTCTGTGGCACTTCCTGCTGTTACCCTGTCTGGGGCTGTCTAGAGAAGGTCTGACATCCAGTTAGGGCCACATCTCTTGAGCTCAGCATCTAGAGGCAGACTGTTAACAGTTGATGTACCTTCAACAAGAGGATCCTCATTTATCTCTTCTCTTCTTCCTCCTTCTCCACCTCTCCCATACCCCTCTTTTTTTTTCCCCTTGGCTTTTGGGGGGTCTCATCTTTGGATAAAGTTTTTATATATCACAATTAATGAAGGGGTCCAACTTCAACCAACTGACCAATTTCATCCTTGAGAGGTTCACATAATACAACTATATAAAGTACCTTTTTCAATCACCTACATAAACATTCTCCTATTAGATTATACTTCTAAATCTCATATTTTTGTTAATAATCTTATTAAAAACTTCCCTATCATCACCTGCCAGGGAGATAGAGGGAACTAAATTTAAGAAATCTCTAACATCTGTAAGTTACTAAAAAGCAAACACATGGACCTTTCAGCCTTGCCCCTGCGAATTCAGTCCATCACACAGAGACAGGGTAGCTGGACTTCAAGCCCCCTTTCCCTTGGAAAAGGGACAGTTCTCAGGTGGAAGCTGGGCTTGTAGTAAACAGGCCAGTGAATATGTTTCCCAGGACCTCTGTTTTTGTGAGAGGCACTTGACAACCAGACCGTGTGCCTTGATGACCCACAGAGTTCTTAACAACAAACACTGAAGCCCGGAATAGAACCCTTTGATCATAGTGCCCACATGTCACTAAGCACCCTCACAGGTCTGCTGACAGAATACTGGCTGCCATGTCCCAGGTAGGAAGAGAAATGTCTGATCCACAGGTCCAACTAGGCATCTTATGGAGAAAGAACCAGAACAGCGACTGTCAGAACCTGTTGGACAGCATCAGCAATCAGGGAAACAGACACTATTCCACATTTGGAGACAATGTAAAGTTTATGGAAACAGAGAAGTCCTACTCAATTCTGTCCTTCAACTGGAAAGAAGAGAACTTGTTGAAAAAGAAACTCAGTTTTCTGGAGTCCATGAAGAAATGTGAAGCTAATGCCTGGCTAATGGAGCAGAAAGCCTTTTATAAACAATGCCACTTGAAGCTCCAAAAGTCAGAGCTGGCTCATGCCCGTTTGCTAGGCAACAAGGACCTGGTCAAAAGGCTCACCTCCAAGAACTTGTTGTCCAACTACACCTCCACCTTGGTGGATGAGAGTGAGGCAGCAGTGAAGGCAATAGTCCAGAATAGGAGAGGGTGGGAGAAGAACAAGATGATCTTCAGACTTAGCCTGGATAAGAACAGACTCTATCCACCCCTTGGCAGTAGTCTGCTGAAGAAGGTGGAGGCCTGGCCAGCTTCCAGCACAGTTTTAAAGGCAAACTCCATGAAAGAGAACATAAGGGCAACTGTAAAAATCAGGAGGTCTCCTTCCAGAGAGGAGGGCAAGCCAGCTCTGTTTTTATCTTTAGAGTCTCTGAATAGCCCACAGCAGGAAGCAAAACAGAAAAAGCTTCCTGTAGACCGCAGGCCATTGCTGGACAGGGAAGGAATCACGAGGGACTTCTCCAGCAGGCCATCAAGCATTGTTCAGAGTCGTCTCCAAGATTCAGCCACTGGCAGGAAATCGAAAGGCAAACTTCTTAAATACCTAGTGTATGGAGACAGAAGTGTGGAGCACCCCAAAAAGAAAATGCCAAGACCCAGGAACAACCCCCATGGCTCAGAAAGTGTGCAAATGGACCCAGCACTGCTGACCCAGATTCAAGCCTTCCTAAGGCAAGAGTCTCTCATAAATGAAAGAACTACGTATCTGGAGGACAGAATCCAAGGTCTGCCACAGCCCACACATTTTGTCTTTCAAGATTACTCTTCCAACAGTCCCTTGGAGAAAGGAAGTGAGGGAGTACTGCATGCTCCAGGAATCAGAATGCATGGTGTAGGAAGAGAGCAGAAAATCATTCTTGAAGAGATTAGAAAACAAATTTGAAGCAATTCCATCACCAAGAACAAACACTTTTTTCCCTAAGGTACCCTTCCCCTTTCTACCCATTTATCATTCAGCAACAATTTCTTAATACGTAACAAAGAAAAATATTACCCCTGAGTGCAAACTGCTTCTGAACTCAGGGAGAAAATGCTTTTTTCCCCTCTTCTATAAAAACATGACAATCATGTTTTAACATGATTTAACAGTAAGAAAGTGGACGTGGGTCATGACTGGCTCTGCAGCCTTGAATATGAAGACACAGAGACAAACAGAGAGCACAGGCTGTGCTGGGACCAGGGCATCTTGAACTATCCACACCAGGCTTCATCTCCACACCAAACAACACATTTCAAGGAGTAATATCTAAGAGGAACGTGACTCTGGGAAACTTTTTGCCAATATTGCTTTTACTGTAAAAAAGAGAGTGAAAGAGTAATTTGGGAAATGTTAGCAAATTTGTTTCTTCGGTGGCATGGAGAGGGAGTGGGCATGGGAACTTGACTCTAATTTCTCACCTTTTTATAATAAAAACAAATGAAAAGTAGTTGACTTGAAAACTAGGAGAAATATCTTTCTCTCTTCCTCTCCCAACCCTTCATCCCAGGTGAGAGCCTATGGGGAGCCTCCTTATATTTCATTAAGCAAAGACAGTGCTGATTGAGGCAGGCTGAAGTTTATGGGCATGATAATGTAGAAAGACCATGGGGCAGGAGGTAGAGGCTCTGGTTTCTACCTTTATTTATATAAATTTATATAAATGCAATGGCCAGAGTAATCTTGGGCAAAGTGCTTCACAGTTTGACACCTGTTTCCTCACCTATAATATGAGGGTTAGACAATATGATCTCTTAGGCCACTTTTACCCCAAAACCTCCTTAGTACATTTACTTTGACTTGTCACAAAAACAGATATTGGATGGCTGCCCTTGAGGAAAATGAAACATCATCAGTCTTTTGTCCCTCCAGTGGCCTTTCCAGTGATAAAGTTAATATTTCAGACGTTTTTCCTGAAGTAACATAAGGCAGTTAAAATCTTTTTTATCAGTTAGATGGTAATGAGATAAATACTTAAGGTGGTAATTTTATATTTAAATAAGTAATGGTCTCTCTCTAAATATTATTTCTGTATATTTCCTAAATATTTAAGTCCCATGATGTCAGCAAAGGTAACCTAAGAAAGTGGAATTCATGAAAGCACATGGCTCTTTCATCACAGGTTTAGTGTCATCTGTGAAAATCAGATGGCTGAAATGAGTCCCATTGCAGGCAGAGGATACTCCTGTCACACATTGCAGTGGTCTGTGCTGTCCCAAATGACTGTTTCCACTTCATGTGGGTTCAATGTAAATTTTATTAATTTCCTCTGTGGGTTACTTGAGTAGAAGCATTGAAAACACACAGATGGTTATCATGAGAAACAAAAAGCCATCCTTAAATAATGTGATTACAAGAGTGATTTTGGAGTGAGGAGGCTGGGTGGGGTAGGGAGGAATAAAGCAGCTCTCTTTAAAGTCACCTAGGAAGATATGATCTATTTACTCACCAGGTTCTTAGGAATATATGGAAGACAAACTGGTTTTCTCCTCTTACATTCCCAAACCAGCTACATTCATAAGGGTTGTGCTGTCCCTGAACAGTAGAAAGAAAGTGTGAGGAGCACCTGAATAGCAGAAAAGCCTCAAGACCCTTCTTCACATTCAGGAACAATTCTTACACTACCTTTTACTGGTAGTTTCTATAGAGGTCTGGAAGTCCAGTTGACAAATCAGGCCCTTCAGCTTTGCAAATATAATTTCATTCATTCATACACTCCTTCAACAGTTACTTACTGGACATTGAGGTAAAGAAAACAGACATGTTCTTACTCTCCTGGAGTTTACAATTTAAGAAGGGAGCTAGGCAGTAATGAAGCAAACAAAAGAATACATTGTGATAGGCACTATAGAAATATGATAAACATTTTGGAGAACACAATTTAAATTTGAAAAATATATCTGTCCTATTAATAATATATATTGAAGTTAAATGGCATTTTCACTGGGTTGGATTGCATTCACAGAAGGCAAGCACAATGGGGGCAATTCTGAAATGCATTTTTAGATAAAATAACTTCCATTTGACAGGCCCAAGTATATACTGTATAGTTGTGGTGAGCTGGGATTGTCTCAATCTCAGCTTGAAGCACCTGAAGTTTATCTTCTTGCCCTTGGTGTTATCTCTAGAGCAAGCCTACCTTCTTATTTGCCTCAAGCAACAGATTTTATATCACTACTGTCCTCTTTAGGGCCCACTGAGGTGGAGATCAAACCCAGCAGTGTCAGGCAGTGATAGGTCCTGAAAGGTGGATAATTGATGTAATTGATTTTGGAGTTTATATATCACATTTCAAAAGTTTTAAAATATTTTCCCTTAGCTGATTTATCTTCCTGTGATGTACATATACACCCTTCTAAAAAGCTGCAAGAGGAGTTGCAATTGAGGGGAGGGTGTCAGTCAGTGGTGTGCAAAGGTACAGCAGTGAGGATGAAAAGGAGTTTCTGAGACACCCAGGTTGCTGTGTAGCTACATAAAGCATGTTTACATTCTGCTGCTGGCACTGGGGGCACAGCCATGAATAAGAAAAAAATCCCTGCCTTCATTGAGCTTGGTTTCTAGTGGAGCACAGATAAAAATGTGCAAACTAACAAGAACATCAACAATTTTCCTTTACTGAAAGTTCCATGTGTAACTCAAATGCTACCATTTTCCAGGGATACTGACCATGTTCTTCCTTCCCTTTATTCCCTTTCCCTGGTTCCTACCTATGGGTTCAGCTATGACCTATATGGCCTATATGAGGAAGAGCCAACATTTTTATCTTCTGTGTATGCTTTTCTCTAGACACATACGTATTTAACTCTCCGTGGACAGCTCCACTTGCATATCTTTCAGCTACTTCAACTAAAACAACTAAACCCAACTGTACTAGCTTTCCCTCCAAAGTCTGCTCATCTTCTATTTAGACCAACAACCCCACTATCTACCCAGTTACCCAAACCAGAAATGTGGTAGTTCTTATGACTCCACTCTATCCCATGCAAGAATATCTTCTAATCAGTCTCCTGGTTCCAGTCCCTAACATGTCTTAGATTGTTCCTTCCCTTCTATCCTCAGCTCTTATATGCATTTCTAGCATTATGTCAATAGTCTCCTAACTACAAAGACCACATGGCATTTATGCTCCTCCAGTTTATATTATAAAATAGATATAGAATGCAAAACTGATTATCTTTGCTTCTTAATGTCTGCAAAATTAAGTCCTAAGTGTTTGGTATGGTCTACAAGGCCCTCCGTGATCTGATCTATCATTGTCCTTTCCAACCCCATCTTGATTCTTTTATGCCTCACACTCAGGCATATTGAACACTCTCCACTTTGCCTAGTATATACGTTCCCATCTGTTAAGATTGAGTTAAACCTTTATCTCCTACTTGAAAAATTTTTGGATCTGAATTCTCTGCTCAAATTGTACCTTTACATACTTTTATTACCCTTAGTGGTCTGTACATGTCTGGCCTATTAGATTGTCTCCCCATAATAGACAAAGCAGTTTTGAATCAATCTAAAACTTCCAGCAAACCTGCAATGTGGCAAGCATTCAATTAGAATTTGTTAGTAAATCTTAATGAAAGGAAAAAAATTCACTTCAGTTGGAATAGGATAAGAAGCAGGTTTTGGTATGTCCTGTAGAAATCTTTCCTTATCATATCATCATCGTCTTGTGTCCCAAGTTCTTTCCATAAGTCTGATTTACTAAATAATGAGGACTGTGTGTATGTGTATGGGGGAGGGGAGTGTGGAGCAGCAGAAGACAACTTTCTTTTTGCAAACCTGCTCTCTGGCTCTGAATGTTTTTTTCAGGGATGAAATCTCAGGTCATGTAAGATTTCTGGTATTAAGTCCACACTAGTGAAACTCTCTTAACTGAAAATATAACTCGCACTCAGGTCTCCCTCTAGGTGGGAAGGCTAAAGACAGGTATATGAACAACCCGCTTCTTTTCTCTTCCTCCCTTTACCTTTCTTCTTACTAAACAGCTGTTTCTGGCCCTTCTGGAAGGGAGGGATTTATAGAAAAGGATTCTGCCATATCTAGTTGGTGCAGCTATAATAGGGTTTTGGACCTTCAAGGAGAGGTGGGAGTTAATAGCTTTCTTTCATGAAATATGTCCTACTGGGAACCCCAATTGAGAATGTCTAGTTTGGCTGGCAGCTTCCCATTTCTCCTTCCCTCACAGCTTCTACATTTGATGGTGCTCAGATGTTGGGTGGTTTGCCACACGCAAGCCAACATATGTAGGGTAATTTGCAAGATGGCTCACCTCTTAAAACCACATGTAGCTTATGGGAAACATACACCTCTGCCCCATTATTGGTGAAGGTGCCCTTTCTTCAGTTGTCACAGTTCCCTTCAGCCACATCTTACCCAAGGACCCTTTCCAGGAGGAGTCAAGTAGCATCCTTGTGTTTCCCCAAATCTAAAGATCACAAGATCAAGGTCTCCAATTATTTCATTTGAAACATACCTCACTGACTTTAAGATGAAGGAAAGCCTCCAACTCATTCTATGAAACCAGTAGTACCCTGATATAAAAACCAGACAAAGATATAACAAGAAAACTACAGACCAATATTTCTTATCAACACAGATACAAATACTCTAAAGAAATGCTAGCAAACCAAATCCAGCAGCATATAAAAAGGTTTGTGAACCATGGACAAGTACGATTATCTCATGAATGCAAGCTTGGTTTAATCCATCAATGTAATAATATACCCTATTAGATGCAGAAGCATTTGACAAAATCCAATATCATTTTTTAAAAAAAGATTTTATTTATTTGACAGAGAGAGAGAGAGACAGCAAGAGCAGGAACACAAGCGGCGGGGTGGCAGGGGCGCGGAGCAGAGGGAGAAGCAGGCTTCCTGCTGAGCAGAGAGCCTGATGTGGGGCTCGATCCCAGGACCCTGGGATCACAACCTGAGCCGAAGGCAGATGCTTAACAAGTGAGCCACCCAGGCACCCCTCCAATATCCTTTCTTGATTAAAACACTCAACAAACAAAAAATTCCTCAACCTGAAGCATCTATGAAAAACTCGCAGCTAACAGCACACTTGATGGTGAAAGAATAAATGCTTTCCTCCTAAAATCAAGGATAAGACAAAGATGTCTGTTCTTGCCACTTCTATTCAATATTATACTAGCAGCGCTGGCTAAGCACTTAGGCAAGAAGAACAAGCAAAAAGAATCCAGAGTGGAAAGGAAGAAGTCAAACTATTTCTATTCACAGATGCACAATGTTGTATATACAAACTCCAAAGGAAGGAAGGAAGGAAGGAAGGAAGGAAGGGGAATACAAGATCAATATACAAAAATTATTTATATTTTATATACTAGCAATTAGCAATCCAAATGTTTATAGTAGCATTAAAAATAACAACTTAGGAAAATATCTAACCAAAGAAGTCAAGACTTGTACCCTGAAATCTATAAACATCAATGAAAAAAATTAAGGACCTGAACAAATGGAGAGACATCCCATGTTCATGGATTGGAAACCATTATATTGTTAAAATAGCAATATTCCCTATAAACACAACACAATCCCTATCAAAATTCCAGCTGTGTGTTTTGCTGATTATAAAATTCATATGGCATGCAAGAGACCTCAAGTAGACAAAATGACCTTGGAAAGGAACAGAGATGGGGCACTCACACATCCCAAATTCAAAACCGAGCTATAGTAATTAAGCTATGATAATCAAGATAGTGTGGTACTGGCATAAGGCCAGACATATATATCAATGGAATAAAACTGAAAGTCTGAAAATAAAGTCTAATATTTACAGTCAATTACTTCTTAATAATGGTGCCAAGACCATTCATAGGGAAACAAGTCTTTTCAACAACTGTGCTTGGACAACTGGACATCCATATGTCAAAGAATGAAGCTGGACTCCTACAATGCACAATAGGCAAAAATGGTTGAAAGACCTAAAACTATAAGACACTTAAAACAGGTATGACTTGCAGTAGGTAATTTTTTTTCTTTAAAGATATACCAAAAGCACAAATCACACACACACACACACACACACACAGAGAGAGAGAATTTGGACATCACCAAAATTGAAAACTTTGTGCTTCAAAGAGCACCGTCCAGAAAGTGAAAATACTATCCAAAGAATGGGAGAAAATATTTGCAAGTAATTTATCTGGTAAGGAACTTGCATCCAGAAAAAAGAATTCAGTAATAAAAAGAACCCAATTAAGAAATAGGTAAAGGATATGAATAGACATTTCTCCAAAGATGAACAAATGGCCAAAAGCACATGAAAAGATGCTCAACCTTATTAGCCATTAAGGAAATGCAAATCAAAACCATTAAATACTTCACTCTCACTAGGATGGCTAGAATAAAAATGTCAGTAATAAGTGTTGGCCAGGATGTAGAGAAATTGGAACTCTCACACACTTGTTGATGGAAATGTCAAATAGTACAGCCACTTTGGACAAGTTTGATAGTTCCTTGAAAGGAGTATGCATACGACCCAGGAATTTCACTCCTATGTACATAACCAAGAGAAATAAAAACTGATATCCACATAGAAACCTGTACACAAATGTTCATAGTAGTAGTATTTATAATAGCCAACAAACAGAAATAATGCAAATATCCATCAAATGAGTGAACAAAAATATGGTATATCAATAAAATTAAATATTATTCAGCCATAAAAAGAAATGAAGTACTGATACATGCTACAACATAGATGCACCTTGAAAACCTTGTTCTAAGTGAAAAGTTAGACAAAAGGCCACACACTGCACGAATCCATTGATATGAAATGTCCCAAACAGGCGAATCTATAGACAGAAAGATTAGTGATTACCAGGGGCTTTGGTGTGTGTTTGTGTGGGGTATTGGGGAGACTGTTGAAGGGAGAATAAACAGTCACTCCTAATGGGTACAGGATTATTTTTTATAGTGATAAAAGTGCTCTGTATATAATGGTGATGATTGCACAATTTCATGAATATTCTAAAAGCCATGAATTGCACACTTCAAGAGTGAATTTTGTTATGTGGATTTTATCTTAATTAAAGCAAAAACAAAAATGAGGGAAGTACCCCTCCTCCACTTTGAGGTGGATGAGAGAGGTTCAACTCCTGCAAAAGCAATCATTATCTCCAACCTCTCAATGGACTCCTTTTAATTGGCAAATATTGAGCGAACCTATCTCAGTCTGTCTTGCACCAGGTTGTCTAGCATCTATATCTCAACTTCAGCAATGAGGTGGGCTTGGATATGATAATCCAAGCTGAGGGAAGGGCAGGGCCAGGACTGAGAACCAGAGTCATGACACTGAAGTCTGCACTCTTGACAGTTGTGTACCAGACACATGCTTATCCCATTTCCTATGGTTTCCTAAAGACCAGAAGACAGCTAGGATGATTATTCCAGGTGCTGTTCAAATGAACCTAAGAATCCTGATTTGAGGGTTGATTTGTAGTAATGGTTATGAGGTTCTGGATAAACAGGCATTCATTCATTGTGGTGTTTCATTTAGTATAAAAAACAGTGTTTGGCAGAGGACTGTTTCTTGATAGACATGAGGGGCTGGCAATCATTGGGTGGTGTAAGATGCCTGCCCCTATCTCCACTGAGAGGAGTGTGGCCACAGACAACGTGGCTGCACAGAGGCTCCTGGTTGTGAGAGCACATCCAAAGGGTAGGGCTGGGGAAGTCACACAATCTTGCTCTCAAGGACACCTGTCCTTTTCATCCTTTCCCTCTTACTGTCTTTCCATGGGTTGGAACAGTCATTGATCCAGGGGAGCCACTTCCTCAAGAAGCAAGTCCTTTAGCCACAAATATTTAAATATTTAATAAAAAAACAAACTTTTTTTGTGTGTGGGGGGGAAGTGTGGGGGAGACAAGGAGAAAGAGACCATCTTTAGTGAAAAAACAGGAAGCTTCATTGAACATTCTATTGCATGCTGAGCTGTTTTCAATCACGCAAGAGGTTACAAGCTGGTGGAAAGATGATTTAAAAGTCTTTACTATGAATCTGCTCACATCCTGGTACTCCTCACTGTTTTGTAAGGAATGTGCCCCACAGAGTTGAACTACCATGGCAAGTGTGGGTTGCTGTGAGGTTACACAGGCACTTGGGGGTCCATGTTGGTGGTCCATGAAGGTTTTTATGGGTGCTTTTTAAATTTTGATTTGGAAGGGTACTTGAGAGATATGAAATAAGCACAAGTGAAGACGTTGGGTGGAGATGCAGGGAGAAGTGCCTGTAACAGATGGCAAAATTGGAAAAACATGTGGCGCCCAGTTTATGGAGGGCTTTGGATGCCAAGCTTGAAAAATATTCAAAGGGAAGCAAATTTTGAAGCAGAGGATATTAAATTAGCAAAATTATTTTAGCAGAATGAAAAAGATTGGAAGTTAGTTAGGAAGCTATTAAAAGCAACCAGGTGATTCAATGGACCAGGACCTGAAAGGAAGCATGATGAACAACTCCGGAGATTGGAGGGGAAAGGAATTGATAGGTACAAGCTGTGACAACTGAGGGATGAGGGATTTCGAGGACTAGGTTGAAAGTGATCCTGTTAAGGAAGAAACAAGTAACAGAGGTAGAGACGCAAGATGAAGTTCTGGTATTAACTTTGAGGTACCAGAAAGATTATCCTGGGGATAGGGTCTGAGCAAAAAGGAGTGGTTGAGGTTGACCAGAGAGAATTGGACAAGAACTTTAAGTAGAATTATACTATCCATCCAAGATCTGGATGGTATACATCCAACTGAAAAAGGAACAGAGTAGCAGCCAAATTAAGTTCAAGGTGTTGGCAAGGTTTAACAGTTCATACTGGCAATTGAGAAGGTTGAGTATTCTTCAGGAGAGCATTTTCAGTGGCACAAAAATGGATTAGCAGCATTTCTCACAATGAGACACCTACATCAAAATCTTGCAGTGTTTAACAAACACGAACCTACTAGATTTGAACAGGGAAGGGGGAAAAGTCTTGGGACTTGGAATTTAACAGTCTTCCCCAGGAAATTCTTTATAGACTAGTAACACAGAGTAGAAGATGAGAGGGAGCAAATAGAAGTTTCTTTTTAATTCTTTGGTGGCTCACGGAAGGGGTGGGAAGGGTAGATGATCAAGAAGCTGGTAGAGGTTAAAAAAAATGTATATGTGTATATATATGAGAGGGGGGAGGGAGGGAGGGTGTGTGTTGTGAGAGAGTGAGCAGGTAAGGGGATCAAGACTACAAATAAAGTAGTCTTAGGAAAACAATCCTTCTAAGAAACTGTTATGAAATTCTTGAGAAAAACCCAAAACGGGGACTGAAATCCCAGCAGTTGTGTTCTTATGGGAGTGATGTTGCTATGTCACAACCAATGAATGAATATCAGCAAGTTCAGTTTGAAGCCTCATTTTCAAGGTTTTGTTTTTTGGATATTTATCTCCCTACACAGATATGCATCCCAAAATAAAGCTAGGGAAGCTGTAGTTGTATTTTATCACACAATTAACAAACTTAGGAGAGCAGTATATAGGGTGAGGAAATGCAACTCATTTGCTGAAGCTGCCAGGCTCCAGAAGAGTTTGGCAGCAGGTTGTATTTTTATGTTGCATGTTTTAAATTTTCTAAAATAATAAAATGTAAAAGAAAGTTTCTATTTCATTTGGAAAGCTAATTAGTTTATGGTTCATTTTTTCCCTCAGAGCTTCCTGCAGACTGTGGGCTGATTCACAGATAACCAAAATATGTAAGAGTGTACAGACAAAAAAGTACTTTAATAATAAGACATTTAGGGTAGAAGTAGTCATAGTCAAAATTTCTGTTTTCCTCTTCCTTGAGATACTGTTCAATGGCATTCTAGTAAACAGTAGTGAACAGGAGGCAATGGTAAGAGAAGTGGTAACATACCCAGGGTAATTACTAAGAGAGTGAGAGCAGCTAGTATGGACAACCAATGACTTTTTCTCTTAAAATATTTTTAAGGGCAGGTTTATTTTGAACTGTTTGTTAAAAGTCTATCTGATGTGAATTCTATATCTGATAACCTATACTCAATTACCATTCACAAACTTCATACAGATATGTTAATACATTTATAGAACTTCAATACTGTGATAATAGAACTTGAGAACTGAAGAGCACACATTTCTTCACGAATTTATTATATAAAATGCCCCCAGAGTATTTGATTTCTCTCCTTCTTTCATTATACACAAGCACATGGATGAGACGCTCTTTAAGATGACTGTAGTATCATGAGAGTCCCTTGCATCAAGGTAGTGTACATACCTTAACAGTGTTCTAAAGGCTGGCCCAGAAAACAACAACAACAACAAAAAAGTTACCTTATCACAAGATGAAAAGCACTATTTTCTTTTTCCTCTAAATTATGATGAAAAATGTCACTGTTTTATTTAGCATTATGGTACATAACAGATCTGTCTCAATTACTAAAATAATTAAAATAATCCTGAAAGATATCCTTTTTCCCCTCCAGTGATTTGAAAAGCTGTATTTTTCCTGCCAATTTCAAACAAATCATCAGGTTGATCTATCGTAGTCTGTTAAAACAATCATCAAAGCACAAGCTCAGCACATTAGCTGTATGTAGCTTGTAGTAAAAGGATATATCCATATGTCTCTCCTTAGTTAAAAATACATAATCCTTTTATTTTATATTGCAATAAAAGAAATTAACATCACAGACACAGAAGACTAGAAAGGGGAAACTACTTACTTCTGAATGTCCAGTAATTTAAACCTATTTGTATTTTTCCACAGTACATGAAAGTAATATTTAACACTTCCTTTTTGAAGTAAAACTTAATCTTTGGGGATATACAATGTAAATAGGACTTAAGAGTAATAGTTCCACTCATTTCCAGGTCTGCTTAATGTATGATTAAGTAAAACAAGGCACAATAGCCATCCTTTCCATTATGTTGCAACACTGATCATGTGCCTTGATAAAATGGCTGATTAGACAAGATGATGGCAACATGAAGGGAAGACTTTGGATTGTCTATTTAAAATGCAGGTAATAAGTAATTAATAAAAAATTTATTTTAAGTGCACTTTCACATGCTTTGCGTTTATAATAAACAAACTTCCTAGCTTTCTTGCAACAGGCTTGACTACCATTTCTTTTGGCCAAATGCACTTTTCCCCAGTAAACTTAAAACAACAACAACAATAACAACAACAATAACAACAACAACAAAATAATCCCTGTCCTTTCATAAACTAAGAAAGAGGATTGGCTACTGAAACAGTTCATTCCAAGACACATGAAGACGACATACTGTGGCATGAGTTGTTTTTAATTTGTTGTGCTGTTACTAAAGTTCTGAGGGCTGCAGTTAAAACATTCCAAGTTCTCCCTTCCATCTTTATTGATTTCAAGATTTTGCACAGAAAACTCTTTGGGGACTAGAACAGCAGCAATTGCATCACACTGTTTTCAAGACTTCAAGTTTCAAAGCAAATTGTTTAAAAAAAAAAAAAAACACAGTTCCTGATTTGAGTTAGATACAGGGACGAAAATAGCACATACTTGAAGGTTACACAGTCTACAAATGGTGGCAAATATTTTCCTTGGGAGAGTAGTTTTGTTGGTATATATTTTTTAAATACTCAAAAAGGCTCAACCTCAAGCAGTAATAAACACAAGCAAAAGTGATTTAACCCTTAAAATAAATATTCAGAAAAACCTCTCTGTACATACAAGTGAAAGAATAAGTAACACTTTCACGCAAAAAAAAAAAAAAAAAAAAAAACAAAAAACCAATAATAATAAAGGATTTGTTCATATAAGTAGCTGAAATCTGCTGTTCCAGCCCACATATCCCCAATAAAGAAGGGAGGCACAGACATAGGTGACTACTGTGGTTCACTATCTTACAGCCTTTTTGTACTGGGACACTATCACCACCAATTTTATCCTTCTTGTTATATTTATTAAAATTTTAAATTTCTTTTTCTTTTCCTTTTTTCTTTTTTTCATTTTTCTTTCTTTCTTTTCTTTTTCTTTTTTTTTTTTTACAGCATGCCAAATCCTTTGGCGTAAGTGATGGCCTTCAACAATCTTTCTTTAAGTTTTTCTTTGCTTGAATATTCCGGCAGTAAAAGGACATTAAAGCAAGTATGAGATGTAGGTAACCTAAATAGAGAGAGGGGGGGGGGAAATAGGAAAATAAATTGTGGACAATGTGCTCAGTATTAAAAAATCCTACTTTTAGATGGTATGTATAGTTGAGATGGTTTGCAATGCAGAGTACAATTAATGCAACTCATAAACTTTGTTTTTCCTGTGCAACTACCAAATATCAGTTTGTTTTTATCTTATCTATTATTCAATACTAATGATGATAAAGATGATGACTGATGATAACATATTGTATCCACCGAGTTATTATGACATACCAGATACTGTTTTAGGTACTCAACTGTTAGATCTAACTAAATCTTCTCACAATAAACCTATCATTATCCCCACTACAGAGTTGACATCACTGAGAAGTTAATTTACTCTAGGATGGAGACAATACTCAAACCTGGTTTTCAAGATTTCAAAGTCTGTGTTCTTTAATGCCAGTTACACATATTCTTGGCAATATGATTATATAAATGACTTAATAATAAATATAAATAAATTTACATTAAAGCCATTATACATCAAATAATGTGGAATACTAATAGAAATATTTCTATACATTTAAACCCTTAAATATGCTACTATTCAGGTCATTCAGGTATGATCCTTACTCAACAAAAACATTAACTTATACAATGAAGAGAGAAAATTAAATATCAAGATTATGAAATTGGATTCAAATGTTAAGAAATCTAGTGCTGAACAATTTTCTGAGCCTCAATTTAACCATTCTGAAATAGATTACATAATATGGCTTTTACAATTTAAAAAATTCTGAACTAAAAACTGAGTATCAATTTGCAAAATTCCAAAAGAAGTGAGCCCTGTAACAGTTTTGAAGTAGGCCAGTGTTTTAAAAATTTCAAACAGCAGCAGCAAAATATTCTCTGAACTACTAGTTCATGTGATTTGGAGAGTTCCACATAAAACTGTAAAAGTACTCAGAAGCTCCTGGACAGCTCCCATGTGTGTGATATGGAATGTAAGGTTTTTGGTATATAGTCACAACTTAATAATTACCTTTCTGTGTCTGGGCCATTTTTGGCTATAATCATCTTTAATTTTCCTAGTCCGCCCACAGGTGCTCTGTCTGTGCCTGTTGTAAACTGCAAGAAAAGTCTTTTCTGCTCATCTGTAAATGAATGAACGATTTCCCAGAACTCCCTAATGAGAAAAGACAGAATACTGATTTTAGTTTGGCATTCATTTATAACTAGTACTAGTATGAGTTTATGATTTATTAAAACACGGAGATAACTTGGAAGTTAGTATCAGAAACCCTAAACATTCATTCCTGCTCATCAAGGATCTACAAATTACTAATGCAAATTTATCTTACCCAAAACAGTTTTTAAAAGCGTAGTTAGTTCATGGCAACATTATCTAGAACAGGAAAAACTGGTAAACTGAAGTGTCCAAATAACAAGAAATAATTATGTAAACTATGGTATATTCATACTATATAATCAGTAACGAACAAAATACAAAATACAAAACCCAAATCCTGTAAAGTGAAAATACGAGATTTTGGGGGGAAAAGGTGATACAGATTAAGGACAAAACCCCCCCCCCCAAAACAAAAAACACACATACATGCCTAAGAGTAGTAATACAAAAGCATACATTTTATATATAAACCAGAACACCTGTGATTTTGTTTGCTATGGAAGTGGGGATAGGGGATAATTCTGATATTTCTGCTATATGTAATGATTTAGTCCCTGGCATTCCTAAAATCTATGTGATAAAAGTCATGTTGTTATAATGATGCTTGTTATACTCATTCTAAAAACAAAATGCAGTTCTCATTAAGAGCAATCTTGGCATGAGTGTCTGAATAATGAGGTATCCATAAATTTAACATATGCACTAATTCTCAGCTAAAAAAAATTCAAGATTTTAGAAAAAAATTTAAAAATGTTAATTGGTCAAAGAATACATTTTACTATTTATTTGAAAAGCTCTTTCCAGAATCTTGGCAGAGAACATCACACTTCCTACAGTGTAAATAATTTCTATTATTAAAATGTGGGCATTTTTGTTGGTGCAATACCAATACTTCTGACAGGGTTAGCAGCTTTATTAGACTTCCTGGCTCTCCTTCAATGTCTTCCCACTTCTTTTCCCTGACATTCTAACATCCTCCTCAGTTCCTGCAAACCTCCCATTCACCTAGAGAAAACAATAAAGAACTACATCATAACAACAGGAAATTAGACATGGAACTTGTAGGTTCATCTTTCACAGGAAGAACTAAAATCATTCCACAGTCTAGGTCAATCTTATTGGGTGGCTGACAAGAAAAAGTAAGTCTTCTGTGGCTCAGAGCTCTCTATCAGGGCAGAATAGCTCCCCAGCAAATGGGTGGTAATCAAGTCTTCTCACACTGTAGGAGTGCTCTGAAGCCTAACTGAACCAGCCACACCTAAAAAGGATAGAAGGGTACCCTGACCAGTCTGTCTACATTATTTACTTACTTGGTTCTTTCTAGAATTTAAAATTAGAATTTAAAATATTGGGGTTACTATCAGTTTACATAATGAAAACACTGAACAAAATCCATCTCTTCCTTTAGGTGTTTTGTTCTATATTAAAATTCTGAATGCAACTATTTAGAAAACTGAAAAAAAAGCTTCTGCATTTCTACATAAGTGGTAGCTTCATGGATCACATCCCATTTACATCACCTAAAACCTATTCAGATCAAAAAGGAGAGAAAATCCAATAAAAAACACCCATAACCTAAGCTTAGATTAAAACTAGGAAAACAGAGTGGCAAACTCCCAACTGACATGTAAGTTGGGAGTATGAACACCTGAGCCCAAACTAGCAGAGTCCTACAAGAGCAATATGGAAGACAAGGGTGTGCAGAATAATATGGGTTAGAGTTCACCCCTGAAGGGCAGAGCCCCACCCCAAGAGTGAACTACTAAGGAAAGGTAAGAGCACTGGCAACGGGGTGGCTAAAAGGGTGGGCCTTGGAAAAGTACCAGGGTAGAAATGACAGGTAGGCATGATGCCTGGAAGTGATGGGGGGCGCACTTTGGGAGGCAGAGGTGTCCCTTGAAAGTAGCTTCTGGCAGCTATAAAGGAATGGAAGTAGCTAATGAAAGAGGCCCTAATTAAACAAGATGGAACTGAAGAATCAGAAGGTGCTAGGCCACATAACCACATATTAAAGAAATTGCTGTTACCATAACAACAGAAGAGAGGACCATTCAATCAAGAGACCACTAACTCCACCCAAACTTCTCCCCACTCTACCATGAGATCTACTAATAGCAGGTCCATAAAAACTCAACCAATAGAAATATAAATGGGAGAAACAGAATTCCAAAATCCAAATAAAGATATTATGAAACAAGTCTGGCAAATAAATAAGAAGCTAAACTGTCTAGCAGAAAAAAGTACAATTGAAAAATTAAGTCATGAAGAATGGAAAACCTGTAATTCCCATATTCCAGCATGAAGAGAAAATGCAACAGCAGATAGAAAAGAACACCAATAATCACAAATACAAAACTCAGAAATGAACAAATCTGAAACATAAATGAGAATACTCAAATATACTCAAGAAATATGCAAAATAAATTTGGAAACAGAAGGTTAACTTACAAGGTGACCAAAGGAAAAGCAGTATGACCAAAATTTCTAGTAGGGACATAGAGATCAGAAATAAAAGAACAAGAAAAAAATATATATATTTGGAACATATATATGGAATAATCCATGTATGAGATGATTCACTGTGACATTACTTCTCATAGCAAAAGACTGGAAATAAACACTATGTCCATGAATATTAATAATCTATACTGCTTTCACACAATGACAGTATTCAGCCATACAAAAGAACACGGAAGATATCTCTACACTGATATGATTTCCAGGATATAATGAAAAATACTTCCTCGCTCTGTCCCCCAGAAAAAGTCTGCATGCACTAACATTTAATAACAAAGGTCATACCCTGTACCCCAAACTGACTTTTAAAGATGCCACTTCCCCAATAATTTCTTATAAAAAAGGCTTATTTCAAGCCTAGAGTTAAAAATGCTCAAGGTGAGCTAAAAATTTCAAAATGTAAAATGAAGTGATGTTAAAAGCATACCAAGACTAATCAGTTCGAGTATTACTAAGAATAATGACTGTGAATCACACTCAATATATAAAAATCCATGAGTTCAAAATATTCAGAAAGAGGCAAACGCCCCCCCCCAAAAACAAAAAACTAACTAAAATCCAAACTCAACTGTCACTATTGAAATTATTACATTAACTCCTTATTCTAAAATATTTAATTACATTTTATTGTGCCTTTTCAGTAAAACTGTTTTTACACAGTAATCAAATAGCAACCACTGATGAGGAAAAAGAACAGCAGGTATATGTAGAATGAACAGAAGAAATTTTTTTTCCAAATCACCATTTTGCAATCCCCAGGGAAACAATGGATTCAGGTAAGGATATTAATGGATACAAAAAATCAGAAGAAACACAGATTAAGAGGTTTGGGGAAGATGATGGTGGCGGTGATACAGTTATTTTGTTTTTGCTTTTCTTTTCAATCTCCCTAATCTCTCCCATAAAACCAGAGCTAATTGGATGGGAAAATGGAAGACCTATAGATAACACCTTCAAAACTAGGTGACAAGATATCCCCCCACAAATCCTTCCATGTAAATGAAGAGGAACACACCACTGATAGCTAGAATACCTGGTTGGTACCTTTGTCAGTGGGTGAGGATGCAAAAGGAAAGCAACTGGGTTTCTTATAGTCCTGGGAACAAAGGAACCTCAAAACCACCAACCCACTGGAAAGCACAGGCTAATTTGAAAAGACAGCTAAAAGAGTTATTCAATTTGTAGGCAAATGCAAACGGATGATATAGGAAAGGCTCTGGGCCCGTAAAGCTCTTGAACACCAAAATTCCCTTTTAAAACTGAGGGGAAACTGCTGGAAATAAGGTCCAAATCCACCAAATCAAGAATAAAAAGGCCAAGAAAAACTCAAATAAATGTGGGAAAGGAGAGTAGAATAGGCAGTTTCAGAAAACACAAGGCTATATATATGTACATTTTTAAAAAATCATTTTGCAAAAACAAAAACAAAATGCACAGAGCTTTCCTGAAGCATGAAAAAGCTGCCCTGGCATCTCCCTCTTCCAAACGTGAGAAAACTCATCTCACTTAAAAAAAAAAAGGGCACAACAGAAAAAGATCACAAACACCGAAAGAGTTACTAGAGAGGAATAATACGTGTGCGTGCACGTAAGAATGATGTCTCTATAGAGAATAAAATTACACCGAGAGATCTGCCAACAAAACATGAAAATTGTAACAAATTTCAAATGAAGCTAAAAATTTTTAAATAATAGTAGAGGCTATGAAAGGACAACTAAGTCAGAAACAAAATTTCAGAACAAGGGTAATTAAAAGGAAAGATTTTGGAAGATATGACAGAACTAAGGAATAACTGGAAATAAAAAGAAAATAAATCACGTCAAATTAAGGGAGCTAAAACTAATCTAGAGAACCATAGGACAAATTAAGCACAATGATATCATCACAGAAACAGAAGGTAAAAAACTTAAATTGAATCAGGAAGAAAAGAAGCCATGCCTGAGAGTCTCCTTCTCAACCCAGAGACACAGCTGGCAGGGCATTTCTGCCATAACCGGTGCTGGCCTGGTAAGTGCTGCCCTTCTTGTGGAGCCTCAGAGTCCCTCCTAGGCCAGAGACACCGAATGGCCATCAGCACCAGCAAGGGGATCCTGCCACAACAGGCACAGAGCCCAGGAAGAGCTCTCCAGCCCCATGGGCTTGAGACACCACGCAACTCCGCCTGGAGAAGCTGTTCATTTCACCTCCCTCAAGCAACACCATCATGGACCACAGGGAGCCCCCATGGAAGGAGATAAAGCAGAGCACAATAGAGCCAAAGGCTCTGAAAGCTAAATTTGTTATTGGAACTACAACCCACAGAAAGTATGCCAGAACCTGCATGCTACACTTGAATAGGATGACTGCCTGCTAAAGTAAAAAAGTGTAAACAGGACCCAGAATCTCCTAATGGACACAATGCCCAGGACAGTCCAAAACTACAACACGAAGGAAAGAAAATCAAGTGGTGTCAACACTGGGATGAATAAGATGTTGGAACTGGGGCGCCTGGGTGGCTCAGTCGGTTAAGCATCTGCCTTTAGCTCAGGTCATGATCTCAGGGTCCTGGGATTGAGCCCCACATCGGGCTCTCTGCTCAGAGGGGAGTCTGCTTCTCCCTCTCCCTCTGTGCTCTCTCTCTCTCAAATAAAATCTTAAAAAAAAAATAAGATGTTGGAATTATCTGACACGGATTTTAATGCAGTCATCATAAAAATGATTCTACGATTTTAAGTTCTATTGTTTCACAAATGAAACGATAGAAAATCTCAGGAAAGAAACAGAATTTACAATAAAAAAAGAGCCAAATATAAATTATAGAACTGAAAAACACAGGAAGAGAAATATACTGGATGGGCTCAACAGTAAAGATGACAGAGGATAAAAAAACTGAACAAGAGAGAAAGCTGGAAAACAAAACAAAAACAAAAAACCCCAGAGTCTCAGGTACTTGTGAAACAATGACAAATGAGTGAATAGGCCCAGAAAGAAAGGGGAGAGAGTGGGGCTGAAAAAGTATTTGAAGAAACAATGGCCGAAAACTTTCCATGTTGGGCAAAAAACAAAACCACAACTTCAAGAAGCTGAACAAACCCCAAATGGCAAAAACAAAACTACTCTTCAGGAATAAAGGGGAAATAAAGATATCACCAGACAAAGGAAAACTAAAAGAATTTGTCCATTAGCAGACCTGTCTTTGAAGAATGACTAAAAGGAGTAATAAAAGATGGGACTCTTAAAGCAAATGGAAAGAACGGAAATAGTAGAAATATAGGTATATACAACAGACTACCATCCTCATGAATTTTGTAAATCCTATGTGATGACTGATACAAAATTATAATAGCATTAATATTCAAGACAATATTTAAAAGTGGGGAATGAAACCTAAATGGAAGCAAGGTTTCCACACTTCACTGGAAGAGGTGTTGATCCACTTTCACATATGTACACAGCAACCAGGAAGAACACTATACTGAAAAATATAACCCAAAAAACACTAAAAATAAATCTAGGGTATCCTTAAAAAAAAGTCTGAATAACTAACCCATGGAAGGCAAAAAGATAGAAATAAGCAATCATAAAAAAGAGAGAAACAGAAAATATATAATGGTAGACATAAACCCTAACATATCAATAATTACCTTAAATATGAACTGCCTAAATATACCAATTACAAGGCAGACTGAGAGTGGATGGAAAAAAAAAAAAAAAAAAAGACTCAACCATAAGCTGTTTCTAAGAAATTCATTTCAAATTCAGCAAGACAGGTTGAAAGTGAAACAACGAAAAAGCTATCATGCAAACATTTAAAAAAAAAACAAGAAGGTTATATACATATTAGATTCAGAGCAAAGAAAATTACAAATCATAGAGGGACCTTATGTAATGATAAAAAGACATAATGACTCCAAATGGGTATGTACAAAAAAAAAAAAAGGTATGTACCAAATGACAGAGCCTCAAAATACATGAAGCAAAACCTGACAGAGATAAAAGGTGAAGGAGATAAGTACCAGAAGAGACCTATAGAAATATGCTCAGCTGATTTTTGACATATGTGAAAAAGTAATTCACTGGAGGAAAGAGAAAGTACTATATCTAGACTATGCAAAGAACTCTCAAACTCAAAAGTAAAAAACAATCAAGTGCACTCTTGGCATTTACCAGAGAAATGAAAATTTGTGTTTACCTAAAAAACTGTGCATGATTATTCATAGCAATTTTATTCAGAACAGCTCCAAACTAGGAACAAGCATGAAGTCTTTCAACAGACAAATGGTTAAAAAGACTGGTGAATCCACATCAAGGAATAAATACTACTCAGCAATAAAAAGAAACAAACTATTGATAAGTGGAAAAAATGTAGGTAACTCTTAAGGCTGAGTCAAAAAAGCCAATCTGACATATTATATGTGATTCACTTAATACAACATTCTTGAAATGACAAAATTAAGAAATCAAGAACAGGTGGGTGGTTGTCAGGGGTTAGGGACTAGAGTGGGGATAGGGATAGGGTAAAGGTATGGGTATATAGGTGTGACTGACTATAAAAGAGCAACAGGAGGAATCCTTGTATTGATAGAATTTTTCTGTATCTTGACTGCAACCTACAATATCCTGTGATATTGTACTAATGTTTTATAAAAATTTGCCACAGAGGGAAAAATGGTAAAGTGTTTACATAGGGTCTCTGTGTGATTTCTTACAACCGTATGCCAATCTATAATTATTTCACAATAAAAAGTTTAATTAAAAAAAGTGTTAAAGAAGATTAACAGATCAGATGAGTAGATTTTGGAGGAAAGAAAATCAGCAGAGACAGAGAGGCAACATCACATAATGATAAAGGATCAATCCACCAAAAAGACATACTGAAGCTTAAAGTATATGTACCAATCAAAAGTAATCTTCAAAATACATATAAAAACTGACAGAGCTGAAAGGAGGAATGGACACATCCACCATTATGGAGCATTCAACATCCCTCTCTCTGAGCAACTGATAGAACTACAAATAAGAAAATCTGCAAAATCATCAATGAACAGAATCTAAATCTACATTTATAGAACATTCCACCCACCAACACAGAATACACAAATTCAAAAGTATTATTAGGAGTCATGAAGAGTAAGTTCTCTGACTATAAAAGAATCAAACTAGAAATCAGTAACAGAGAAGAGGAAAATATGCCAAGACCCTGGAAATTAAACAACATAATTTTGTGTGTGGTTTTTTTTTAAAGATTTTATTTATTTATTTGACAGAGAGAACACAAGCAGAGGGAGTGGGAGAGGGAGAAGCAGCCTCCCCACAGAGCAGGGAGCCTGATGCGGGGCTAGATCCCAGGACCCTGAGGATCATGACCTGAGCCGAAGGCAGACACTTAACGACTGAGCCACCCAGGCGCCCCATAAACAACATAATTTTGTTTAAATAACAAAGAGGATGTCTCAAAATAAATCTTAAAAAATACATACATATGAAAAAAATGATAATACAACATATCAAAAAATATGGGATATAGCTAAAGCACTAAATGCTTACATCAGGAAAGAGGAAAGGTCTCAAATCAAGATTTCTATCCTCAGTAACCTAGAATGAGAAGAGCAAAATAAACCAAAAGAAGGAAGGAACTAATAAAGAGCAGAAATCAATGAAATTAGAAACAGGAAAAGAAATGAGAAATAAAAAGCTGGCTTTTCAATAAAATCAATAATTTCAACAAACCTCTCAAGCAAGACAAGTTTTAAAAAGAAAAAAAAAACACAAATTACCACTATGAGGAATAAAAAAGGGTATGATCAGTTCAGATCTGCAGACATCAAACGGATAAAAATGGATTAGGAACTCTGCACACATAAATTTGACTACTTTAATAAAGTGGATCAACTCCTTGAATAACACAAATTACCATTACTCATGAACTATCAAAGATAATTTTAATAATCTTATAAACATTAAAGAAGTTGAGTTTGAAATTAAAATCCTCCCCAAAAAGGAAATTTCTAGACCCAGATGGTTTCTTTGGAGAACTTCACCAAACATTTAAGAAATAATCAGTACCACTTTAACACAATCTTTCTTAGAAATCAAAACACTTCCCAACTCTTTATGAGGCCAGAATTAACCTTGATGTTAAAACCAGACCAAGACAACATAAAAAAAAGACAAAAACTATAGACCAGTAACTCCCATGAACTGAGACACAAAAGTCATCAACAAATTACCAAGTCAAATTTGACAATGAACTGAATGGAAAATCCATTAATGCAATGTACCATATCAAATAGAGGATAAAGAAAAATCATGCTTGGATCAATAGATGTGGAAAAAGCATCTGACAAAAACCAAAAGCCTATTCACAATAAAACTCAACAAACAAGGTATAGAGCGAAACCTCCTTGAATTTGTAGAGAGAACACTATACAGAAACAAGTCAAGGCTTTTGCTTTTACTACTCTTATTCAGCAGTGCTAAAAGTTCTAGCCAGCATAATATGGCAGGAAAAAAAAAAGGCATACAAATTTAAAAAGAAGCATGACTATCCCTATTTACAGAATACATGATTGTCTATACATAAAACCCCAAGATGTCTCAAAAAACAAAACAAAAAACAACAAAAAAACAAAAAACTTTCTAAAATAAGTGAGTTCAGCCAGGTCACAAGACACAGGTCAACATATAAAAAAAAAAATCAATCACATTTCTATATACTAAAAAAATGTGGAAACCAAAATAAAAATACAATGCCATTAAAAAAATAATAATACAATACCATTTACAATCACTGCAAAGGAAATCACATACTTAGGTATAAATCAAACAAAACACGTATAGAATCTATATGCTGAGAATTACAATGCTGATGAAAGGAATAAAAAAAAAAGAGACCTAAATAAATGGGGAGCTATACTGTATTCATAGGTTGGAAGAGTCAACATAATAAAAATGCCAATTCTCCCCAATTTGATCTTAGTGTAATTCCTATCATAATTCCATCAAGGTTTTTTTGTAGGCATAGACAAAGTGAATACAAAATTTATATGTTAAAGCAAAGAGTAGCTAAAATATGGAAAAGGCAAGAAATCTTTCATTTAAAATGGGAGTAAGCACTCTATCTGATGTTAATGCTTACCAATTACCTGTACTGATAAATACAGTGCAGTATTGGCAGAGAGATGGAGAGGCACACAGATCAAGGGAAGACCACAGGGAATTCAGAAAAAGATTCACACAAACATTATGAACTGATTTTTGACAAAGATGCAAAAGCAATTCAGTGAAGGATAGCCTTTTCAATAAATTATGTGGGAAATGGACATCCATAGGCAAAAAAGTGAATCTTGACTTAAATCTCATTATTATATAAAAATCAACTCAAAATGGACCAAGACTTCAATATAAAACTATAAAAATTTTAGGAAAAGAGAGACAAAGGGGGAGAGAGAGAGTGAGAGAGAATATGAATCTTCAGGACCTAAGGCTGGCCTTACGTGTATTTATCTTTTATATCTTACTTTACCAAAAACATGATCCATAAAAGGAAAAATCAAAGCTCATCAAAATTAAAAACTTCTGCCATGCAAAAGATTCTGTTAAGATGAAAAGATCAGCCACAAGAGTAGAAGAACGTATTTGCAAACCACCCACCACAAAAAGGACCAGAAGATATGAAGAACTCAAAATTCAACAACAAAAAAAGACATTTCACCAAAAACAATATACAGATGGCAAGTAAGTACATGAAAAGATATTCCACATCACTGCCATCAAGGGTAATTCAAATTACAGCACAATAAGATATTACAACATACCTAGCAGAACAGATAAAGCTAACAATTTTGACACCACCAAATGCTGGCAATGATATGGAGAAATTGGATCACTCATATATTCCCCAGGGAAATGTAAAATGGTACAGTAACTCTGGAAAACAGTTTGGCAGTTTCTTAAAAAACTAAACATGCACTTGTCATATGACCCAGGACTGCACTACTGAGCATTTATACCAGAGAAATGAAAATATATGTTCTTGCAAAAATCTTTGCTTAAATGTTTAGTAGCTTTATTTCTAATAGCCAAATACCGACAACATTCCAAGTGTCCTTTAACAGCTGAATGGTTAAACCAAATATGGTACATCTATGTCATGAAATGCAGCAATAAAAAGGAATGAGCTATTGATACATATAACAACTTTGATGGATCTCAAGAGAATCATGCTGGAGGAGTATGAGTATGCCTACAAAGGGAAAGCAACAGGCACCCTTCTGGTGATGAAAAAGCTGTATGCAATGATTATAATACTGGTTATGCAAATCTATATAATGTGATGAAAGTACACAGAACTACACATACACAGAAATAAGTGCGTGAAAAACTGATGAAATCTGAATATGGTGTATAGATTGAATCAGTATCAGTTTCCTGAATTTGATATTGTGCTACAGTAATGAAAAATATTACCACTGTGGGAACGTGGATGGAGGGTACACTGGACCAACCCATACTATATATTTTTTTAAGATTTTATTTATTTGAGGGGCGGGGCAGGCAGGCAGAGGGGGAGAGGGAGAAGAAGTTCCCCGCTGAGCAGAGAGCCCAACGTGGAGCTCGATCCTAGGAACCTGAGGATCATGACCCGAACCGAAGGCAGACACTTGACTGACTGAGCCACCCAGGCACCCCTCCAACCTGTATTGTAAAAGAAAATTCCAGGGCGCCTGGGTGGCTCAGATGGTTAAGCGTCTGCCTTCGGCTCAGGTCATGATCCCAGGGTCCTGGGATCGAGTCCCACATCGGGCTCCCTGCTCCTTGGGAGCCTGCTTCTCCCTCTGCCTCTCTCTCTCTCTCTCTGTCTCTCATGAATAAATAAATAAAATCTTTAAAAAAAAAAAAAAAGAAAAGAAAATTCCAATAAATCTATAGTTATTTCAAAATAAAATTTAAAAAAAACCCCAAAGCAAAATACCCTCCAACAAAGAAATGTCCAGGCCCAGATAGTCTCATTGGTGAATTTGAGCAAATATTTAAGAGAAAAAATTACCAATCTTATTCGAGTATTTTTGAAAATGAGGAACAATACTCTTTTTAACTCACTATATAAGGGTAGCAAAAACCTGATGTGTATAAAGAGAGGAAATTACAGGTCAATATTCCTCCTGAATAGAGACCAAAACAAAATGTTAGTAAAAGTAAACTGAGCAATGTATTTATAAACTAACAGGCCACAGCTAAGTTAGGCTTATCTAGAAATAAAAGGCTGATATAGTATTGAAAAATTAAATGAAATGAATCACATTAACTGTGAGAAGAGGATAATCAAATCTGAATTTGACCAAGCCTTTAAATAGGAATTCACTAGCAACTAAAAAGAAACTGCAGTCCCTGCCTCTCACCCCAAAACACTAACAAGGACCATTTAAAAAGATACTTCGGGGTGGGGGTGGGGGGCGCCTGGGTGGCTCAGTCGGTTAAGCGTCTGCCTTCGGCTCAGGTCATGATCCCAGGATCCTGGGATCGAGCCCCACATCGGGCTCCCTGCTCCGCGGGAAGCTTGCTTCTCCCTCTCCCACTCCCCCTGCTCGTGTTCTCTCTCTCGCTGTCTCTGTCAAATAGATAAATAAAATCTTTAAAAAAAAAAGATACTTCTAGGGCGCCTGGGTGGCTCAGTCAGTTAGGTGTCTGCCTTCGGCTCAGGTCATGATCCTGGGGTCCTGGTATCGAGTCGCACATCAGGCTCCCTGCTCAGCGGGGAGCGTGCTTCTCCCTCTCACTCTGCCCTTCCCCCTGCTTGTGCTCTCTCTCTCTCAAATAAATCTTTAGAAAAAAAAATACAATAAAAAAATAAAGATACTTCTAAGTCTCTTAGTAGTCAAATGAAATCCCGGACAGCTTTATTGGCAACTGGAAAACATAAACACAAACTTGCTTGACAGTCAACATTTTCTCACTTTATTTTTATTAATGCTAGACTTTTAAATGTTCACGTTTTACATATAGTTATTTTCTGAGTAATTTATTTTCATTAACTTTATTAGTGGTAAAAGTTGTAGTAGAATTATATTTTTAATATTAAAAACTAAAATATTTCTATTGGTATTTTATATTACACCAAATATTATGTTACTAATTTTTAGTTGAAATGTATTATACAGTTTCAAAGTTCTTCTTCATTTCACTTCAATGAATTCTGAATACTTTAAATGAAATAAATACCAAACAAGATACCAATATTGCCAATTTTTCCCTGGTATTATAATAACTATTCCAAGTCTTCAACTTTCTACTAGTTGTAGATTCTATTTAATGAATTAATATTTTCATATATATGTTGACAAAATAAGAAGTCTGAATTTTGTTTGAAAAGATTTTTAGAATACCATTAACAATGAGAATGATTTGGAAGCTACTATAACTCTGTCTTTTCACTTGCCTTTCAAATTACACATTAACATATGATCTTAAGATATGTATCAGGTAAGAATTATGTTATTATAAGCTAGAAATAAAATTAAAACTTTAATTTAAAAATTAATTTCTCCATAAAGAACACACAAAATACTTCCAACTATTCTCAGGGAAACTTAAGAGGCTACAAAATCCAATCTGTGAATTCCCTGTGACTCACAAGTGGGGTTTTCTTTATCATGTTTTCAACCCTTTCATGTGTCAATTTTGAAACTTCAGGTAAGTAGCATAATAATAGTTGCTTAGAGTGAGTAGTTCAAGATTGCTACTAGAAATGAGTTAGGGTGTACTAAAAAGAGGAAATGCCAGTAACCTCGTACACACCAGAATGAAGAACAAAATAGGTAACAGAAGAAAATAATGTAACATAATATAAAACAACATAAAATATTACTCATCTCTAGTTACAGTTGATACTCATTCTGGTGTTCACATACTGTAGTCTTGGAGAAATAACCTTCAGAGACAACCTCCAGGAGTTATGTTTGCATTCCTTTCACCTTATCCCACGAGTGGGCACCTAAAAAGCATCTTTGTGCCCTTTTACCAATCTCCACAAGGGAGGAAGAAGCCTATGTCTTTTAAGATTGAATAGTGCAGTACAGAAAAGGAGACAGTATGGTAGGAACAGCATTTGTTTGGAAGCGGCAAAGACTGGGAAAGATCTCTGCCTTTTTCTGTGAAAATCTGGGGCTCAGTTTCTTCAGGGGTAAAACAAATACTAATATGTATCTTGGCATGTGATCATAAAAATTAAATAAAATAACATTTCACACAAAAGGTGCTTCATATAGGGTAGAGAATAACAGTTCACAAACACAGAGTTCAAAAGAAAGGGGAAATATTCAGAGATGGTAGCTCTGTTTTCATCATTTTCTAACCAGCAGTAAGCACATGCTAATCAGAATCACTAGGAATATTAGATAATTTATATCCCAAATGCATAAGAAAACATGTGACTTACATAAAACACTTCACTCAAGAAATAAATCATTAACAGTAAAAACTGGTGATTATATTACAAATACACTTCTAATATAATAGATTGAGAATCTTTGAGTTTGCTTATTTGGTAAGTAATACCTAGAGATGAAGGTCTAAAGCATAAACTACACACCCCTTTACTGAATTAAATCTTCCTTTTAAGAATTAAGCACCTCACCTAATCAGAACAGAGTCCCTGGTATAGCCACCGTCATATTCCGTAGTTTCTTCTAGCGCTTGGAAATCTAGATTCTGCAAATTCAAGAAAATACGTCTTAACATATATACTACACCATTACAAACAATAAATTAATAGGATATTTTTGCAGACATTCTGCTTTCTTACCCGGCTTCCACATATAAGCAATTCAATTTCCTCTGGTCTGAATAAATACTTTAAGGGAGATTCATTGGTCACCATATGAAAACCTCTCCGAAAGGCTTTGAACTGTTTTTCTACTGATTTATTGAGAATGTAGTCAGAATAGAGATTGACAAATTCCTGCAGAAAACATTAACCACAAGAACTTCTTATAATATGCTATACAAATAAAACACAAGATACAGGGCTGCATATCCTTTTTGTTTTTATTTTCCCAAAGAAAGAAGAATATTCAAGAATATATTTAAAGATTCAAACTTTACACATACAAAGGAAAATACAGACATACCTCAGAGATATCGTGGATCTGGTTTCAGTCCACTGCAATAAAGTGAGTATCGCAATAAAGCAAGTCAAATGAATTTTTTGGTTTCCCAGTGTATATAAAAGTTATGATTACATTATACTGTAGTTTATTAAGTTTGTAATACAGTAGGTCTTAAAAAAAAACAATGTACATACCTTAATTTTAAAAATATTTTATTGCTAAAAAATGCTAACCATCATCTGAGCTTTCAGTGAGTCATAATCACTGAGCACCGATCACCATAACAAATATAATAATGATGAAAAAGTTTGAAGTTTGAATTACCCAAGTGTGACATAGAAACACAGAGTAAGCAAATGCTGTTGGAAAATGGTGCTGACAGACTTGCTCAAGAAGGGTTGCCATAAACCTTCAATTTATAAAAAAATGCAACATCTGCAAAGTGCAATAAAGTACAAAAAAACAAGGTACCTTTAACAATTTCACAGATCTCTGCAACAGAACTATAAAAAGGCCATGTACATAAACTAAATATACATATAAGTTTCAATTTTGATATTATCTTAAACAAGACTGAATATAAAACCTGGGCCTCAATACAATTTTGAGAGTCTCTCAACCAGGTGTGCAAACACAGAGACATTTAAACCATGTATACATCTATTTATAAAAGCTAACAACCGCACTGTACCGGATTTGAGCAATCCAGGAAGCCTCATGTTGTCTATGCTAGAATATTTGAGAAGCTGCCTACTGTATCCAGTTCATCAAAACTTTTGGTGTTTTACTTGATACGTAAGCTACTGTACCAAATCATAAAAGGTAAAAAATGCACTTTGTATCCTAACTTAAGAGAATATTTTATCAAAAATTACATTATTATAAACTGTGTTTTTTTAAAGGCTTACTATATATTGATCTTAATTTTCCTGCCATATTATGGGTTATTCCCATTTCCAGATGCATACAGAAAACATGTATCCGACTTAAAGAACACTTTTCACTAGTGTTTTTAAGTCACATATATATGTGTATACATTAAAGGCAATGGTCATTTGTTGGGTGAGAAGGATCTTAATCATGAGGTCTCCGTTTCCCTTCCCTGTACAGTCTAGTATCAGAAATACACTGTTTCTTGCTTTTTATTACAGCCACACTGTGTCATTCACTATCTACTACTCCTGTCCTCTTTCTTAAAAAGGGTTTTAGTGCCCAACTACAGGCTCTCCTACCAGCTCATATCCAAGATTTAGAAAACTGGCTATTTCATTTATTATTTCATTTATAAGAATTTGATTACTTGATTTCTTTTTTGTATGAAGTATTTTAGATACTTCTTTAAAAATTACAAGCATATACGCTTTAAAACTGTTAATAAAGAGACAAAGACAATGATGATACTAAAACACTTATTACCTTCCTGTTTTCATTCGTAATTGGAATTTTATCACCATTTTCCTTTAAATCATACATCATGGGATTACCAAAGAGGTCTGTCTGAGATATCTGGAAAGTGATCATCATGTCATCTTCCACATTCCCTTCATATTCCAATAAATCTTTTAAACTCTGATATAGGACCTAAAACCAGAAATAAAATTAGGTTACCACAGAACTATAAAATACAACATTTTGTATCCCTCCTCTTGGGAAGAAAAAAATTGACAATAAGAACTAAAGCATAGAAAGTATCCTCTCTGTCCCCCAAATAGTTTACAATACAGAAAGACTGACAGTTACTGGTCTGTCCAATTCTCTGCCTAGAAAACCACAGCGTCAATTTAGCAATGGATTTTACTCTGTGCTCTATGAGAGAACCTCAGGTGTCTGACAGTGAGGGAGGGGTTGGAGACAGAAACAGACACATTAACTGTAGCTACCAAACCCTTTATCCAGAGCAGCTCTGATTTCACCTGGCAATCTCATGTGGTTTCATTAAAAAACAAAAAAAACAAAGCCCCCAAAACCAAAATGACATGTTTAAAAAACCCTTTTCTACAGAATCAATCCTACGAAACCTGCTTGCTGACAGTAATACTAAATTTCCCCTTTGAGTTTTTAAGTGTTCATGGTACTTTAACAGATTAAAACAGCTTTATCTTAATAGGTATAAATATTAACAAATGAAAATGATTCCAAATGAAAACTTTAATTTTTTTACATAAGTTAAACTTTAGTTCTGCTTTTAAATAAAATCTAAACATCAAATAAAAAATTACAGACTTACAGGGTGAGAATCTCCCAGGTCACGAAAAGTTCCTTTTTTCCCCATTAGCTTCCTGTAGACAACCATGGGAAAATGTACATCCAGTATACAGTTATTGTAAATAGCCAGACCCAGGACTATGCCAATCAGAGTGAACTGACCCTCAGTTTCAAAAGAGGATGGATTAAACCAAAACAATTTTGTAGATTCATCATATGTGAACATACCTATAAAAAATGATTTTAAAAAATATATTACTTTTATATTTTATAAAAGTATATATTGAATACAAATATAACTACACAAATTTATATGTAGTAGGTGTACAAAATTTTTTTTCTCTATTACATTTACACTTGAGAGACCAAAGTTCAAATATACATGATTGTTATAAATTGTGGAAAATGGTAGTATGTCATGTTAAGAAGCCACGGCAACAAAGCAATAAGCAATTTTGGTTGCATTTTCTAAGAAGTTAGGGAAAATGTTCATTAAAGTTCTCTAATCTTCTATTAATACAAATAATAACTTAATTTGTATTGATACTTTATCTGCTGAATGGATGAAAATAAATGCAAAACCAAAGGGAAAAAAAAGCTTTATAAAAACTTATTAAAACATATTTAATCTACATGTGCTGACATCAAAAAACAATTTTGAATTTCAAAGAAAAGTTTTTGTTTTTTCAAAACTGCACAATGATCCCATGAAGTTTTTCTAGCACCTTTTGAACGACAAAGTCAGATGAAGCCAAGTACATAAGCTTAAATAAATTTGATGAAGACAGATTACATCCAAAACCCAAAGCTATTTAATACACACATTGTGAGCCAATAAATAAAACAAAAGTAGTTTGCACTTGTAGTCTTATTTCAATTTCACATGGTCTTCACTATTCAAAACCCAAGCTTAGAGATCTTTATTGTATCATTCATTTTAAAAACTAGGAATGTTTGATTTTACCTATCTGAATACCATTACTAAGGCAAAATTATCTTCTTCCCTTCAGACAAATAGAATATCTAAGGAAAAGGTTACATGGTATTTTACGAATTTATGACTTTTCTTACTTTGCTAAAATGTTTTTCAATTGCTACTGTGCAATTCAATGAAAATATTTTAAGAATTAGGTCTGAAAAAAGGGGCAATGTCCAATAGAACAAACTTTAGAAATCAATATGACACAAATACATCAATTTATATGATTTTTGAAAGCTTTAAAAATGTTTATTTTCACATTTAGCTTAAGTTAAATACAAAAGGAACTGTAAAATGTTCCTTGGATCATAAGAGTATAAAAGTAAGCTAGGACTTTTTTTTAATGAAAGTTAATGTTCATGAAATAAAAGTTTGAAAATTATCTAATTCTTACCTGAATCTCAGTTTAGATCTAAACTTTTTTTACAGGCCCAAGTTACAAGATTCACTGAAGTGGTAAAAACTTCATTCAGTTGTAAATATGTTATTAACAGAGTCAAGAACAGTCGAAAATAATTACAATTAATAAATTTGATGAAATCTCACAAATGTATGTCCTTGGTCTCAAGAGCAATAAACTACAAATTAATCAGAATATAAATTACAGAGGTCATTACTCTCATCTCTGTGTATGAAAGATAATAATTTTAAGGCTCAAAATGGTTCCATTTTGGGCACAGTTTTGCCAGTCCCCGGAAGAAATGCACCATAAAGAGTGGCTCTTCTAAAATACTCATTTTTGATAGTTTTAACTATCATTTCAATTACCTTACTATCAAGTGGAACTATTAAATGTATGTTTTTCTCTTAAAAGTATTTCTGCGTATAATGTAAGTATGCTTTACAGCTAATGTTTAACGTGTCGAGACACAAGGGAACCCAGAGCTAAGGTTTACCAAACCTAAGAAGCTCACAAATTAACTTTCAATCACAAAAAAGGCATGGTTTTAGGTGTCTTGATTTACTTTGAACAGATTACATGCAAATTACATAGGCTTCTGATTAATAAACATTAGCTAAAATAGTCTTAACTATATTTGTGTCATGAACTCAAAATGTCTACTTTCATTTACATATATGTATATATACGACCAAACTAAGAATAACAGAAAAGTCAATTCAATGTATATACTGAGAATCAACAAGCTCAATTCTCAAAGCTTAATGGAAATGATATATGTATTATTCTATGTCACATTCTTCACAATTCTGACTGTACCTTTAGTGGATTCCTTTTCCTGTAACTGTCATGCATTCAGTTTTAAAAATAAGCAAACCTAGTAACCAAGTTAGTGGTTGTACTATAGAAACTCAATCAAGTTCAGAACTACCCAGTTATGAATACAATCCAAGAAGCTGCAGTCTTTTACTGGTTCTACTTTATCTACTTTGTCTATCAGTAAAACTCAAATTCTTCACTTTCAGACTGACATATATAGATCAGTTTCTCCCAAACTATTCAATAAAAAACATTTCTGGGAGGCAAATGTTATTAGATGTGGGGTGGAAAAAGGGTTCTGGAGTTCAAAAAGTTTGGGAAAATACTGTAATATTAAGACCAATGAAATCCTGTAGCAAATAAAAACCTAATTACTTTGATACCAATGAGGGTTTCCAAACTTTGAGCATGATACACTTGTGAGACATTCTCAATATTCTTTAGACACTGTTGTATGAAACTCTTATTTCAGAAATGCTGTGAGTTTGATGAATGTTTAGAGTAAAAAGAGCAAAGAAATCTTTCAATTGTTCTAATGTACCATTTTCAATTTATTTATCTAAGAGGTAATTTCCTGTAGTAAAATATTAGGCTAAGTAATCTGAATAAGAACTTGAATAAGTGATGCATAACAGTACCCCAAACCCACAAATTCAGTCATTATCTGTGATTCTAGGAAAGTCATACCAAACCCTATTAACTGTTCTTCATAACTGAGAGTATTTATAAACACTGGTAAACAAATCCTTAATTCAAAAAGATATGACATCATGATCATATCACTAAAATATTTACCAATATCTGGATTGAAGATTTCCTCCACAACCAGCTGAAAAAATTCTTTGGAAACACCTCCCTCATCAACTCCTTGTTCTCCTTCAAATTCCACATACAACTGTTTCTTCAAGTCTGCAGGATTTTCCATAGCGATCATCTCTAGCTATAATGAGTGAAAAGATAAAGTGAAAAGAAGATGACTGCCAGTTTAAGGATGAAAGCAAAATAAAAATAAGGAGAAGCAAAAAAAAAAGGAGTAGGGCTATGGAGCAAATAAAAAGTACTGACTTTTGGTCTGTTTTAAATGGAAACAGGAAGCAAACTGGTAAAAAGCCAGTAAAGGCAAAGATTCAGTCTCACAGATAATGGAAAAACAGGACAGTAAAGAAACCAGCATAGATTTATAAAAGGTTACTTTCTAACTACTGATTTGTGATGAAATTAACATATAGTAGAAAATTAAAATTAGATTTTTTTGTTACTTGTATAACAAACCTGGGCTGTAAGGTTAGGACATGGAAAGAAGTCAAGACAGCCAAATACATAAGTGAACTCAAAATAAATCATTTCAACAAAGACAATGGAGTATAAAAGTTTGACTTCAAATTTGTTCGCTAGTAGTTCTTTATGTTTAATAGAATAGGAACTAAGGAATTAGGTCTTATTAATCCATTCAGCCATAAATAAAATAGTTTCAATTAAGAGAAAAAACACACTGAATAAATAGGGAAACAATTTATGGTCTCTTATAATGCTTATTATAAATTGCCACTTCTCAATGGATCACAACACATCTCATATATACACTTTTTTTTGAAAGCAGATGAGACATACGCTTGCTCATATCCTTACTCTTAATTTCTTACTAACAGTTATCAAACCCTAGTATCTAGCATTTTTTAACTATAAATCTTTACCAGATACTTTTTTGTATCTATAGAATAACATACATAGTAACTGATCTCAGTCATTAAGAGATTAATCAGAAAATCCATACTAGATTCTAATGTGAAATAATTACACTGCATTTTTTTTTAATGTATCTGAAATTTACTAACAGCATGCCTACTGATCACCCACCTTATTTACTACATTGACTTTAAATGCCGTTTGGCTGTTAAAAATTTTCTAAATTTGCCAAAACAGAATGTGTAAGGGTGTTCAAGTTATTCCAACTAGTCCAAGTAGAATTTTAAAAATGGTTTTGAGCAATTCAAACATCAACAAAGTAACTGTACTACAGTCCTAAAGTAATGACTTTAGGTAACAGCACTGGTTTGGACATTCTAGCAGATCTATAAAAAATAAAATAAAATCTCATGAATTCATAAATCAAGCCAGTTGCCCTAGATCAATGTTTTTCAAACTGCCAACTGAACCTCATTAGTGGGTAGCCCAATTCATTTAGTGGTTTAAAACCAACAATGGGAGGGAAAAGAATGTATTCCACATAGTAATGGCATCTACTGTTTTGTGAAACTTCTATTTCAATTATATGTACAGACAGATATGCATGTGTGTACCTAATGCTATGCAAAATATCTTACTTGGGACTACAGTCAAAAAGGTTTTAAGAACAAAGGCTGAAATGATCTCTTAGATATCTTCAACTTTTGGATTCTATAATTCTGTGATTTTAGAATCTTTAGCTTTAAAAAATGTCCTGTACAACAGTGGTCTCTAATATTTACAAAATCATTTTTACGCCAAGTTGTATAAGGATAACTTATTTTTGTGACAGAGTGTTGTGGAGACTGAGAATACTCTGTACTAGTTCCAACTATCACTTAACTTTTAAACTTTAAATTTTAGCAAGCGACTCAGGTAAGCTTCAGTTTCCTCATCTGCAAAGAAAAAAAAGGAATAGTACTCTTCATACTGAAAAGATGTGAAGGCTTAGTAAAAATATATAGCAAAGTGTTTAGAGTGGGCAATATTAAGATAACACATCATGTTGGAACCTTTTAAAACAACTTTGATCTTTGAACAAAAGATTCACAATTTAGTTTTATAGCCTTGTCCCAAGTTTTGAAAATAACCTTGGGGAAAAATAGTTCCAGTTGGAAACCTGTTTCAAGCCACAGAAAATAAAGAATGCTGAGAACTAAATTAGAATTATCAGCTCCAATGTGGTTTACCCATCACGCCAACATCCCATATTGCCATGGAACGCATTCCTAGTTTCCTTCTTCCAGTTCCCACCTGCCTAGGTGTTAAAGGAATATAAGTCAATGTTTATATATGCCCTTATAACACAAAGACAAACCTGCTTATATCAAAAGTATAATGCATTCCAAGGTGGAAAAAATGATTATCTGATATTTAAATATGCTTCCTATAGTTCTTCCTCATTAACATTCATAAATGAGAGCGGACTCCATTATCAATGTGATTGTATCTTTTAAAGGATTTGGTGTTGTTTCTACAGGATTCAGAGACCATGTGTTGCAGTCTTAGCTCCACCAGAGACACTTTATATGACGCTGAAACAAATTTATCTTCATTCTTAATATTAAATATTACTGTCTGTCCATCTCCACCAATCTCCACTCTGCTCCCCACCCTGAGTGCCAAAATAATTCAATGCAATGTTCTATAATTACAATTGTAAACATATAGCTTTCTTTGTTAGTTTCATCTATAAAATGAGAATGATGTATTAAGAAGAAATACACGTGAAACACTTAGATGAATTCCCTGTACAATAATGCCTTCTAAGTACTAGCTTTTGTTGTTACCGTTACTTTAACTCGTACTAAAAATTTTTTCAGGCTTGCCTGAAAACCGAACAACCCAGACATTACAGAAAAAAATATTTCAGTAACAATAACACAACAATAATAATATAGCACTTATGTGCCAGGGGACTATTCTAAGCCCTTTACATACATCGATTCACTTCATTTTCACAACAACCTTATGTGGCTGGTAATAATAACCCCATTTTACAGATAAAGACCCCAAAGTAATGAGAGATTCAATAACTTGCTTTCAGTATTAGTAAATGGTAGAACAGAGTTCTAATCCAGGCAGCAAGCTCTTAACTACTATGCCTTCCTGCTCTCCTCAATGACTAGCAGTAATCTTTTTGAGATTTATTGTTTATATTTTTATATATTATTTTATTATGTACACATAATAGTGTACATAATAAATGTACACATAAATTAAATGTTATTAAATGTATTTTATGTATTTTATAGTTATTTGAGTAACTTATTTTCTTCCTTATGCTTTTCTGTATTTTTAATTATTATTTTTTTACAATAAACATGTATCTTAGAATCAGGAGGTCAAATGCAAATATGTAAAAAGAATGATTTGAAAAATAGGTAGCAACTAAACTCTGCAGGTAAAAATTTTCCATTATTATCTATGTTAGATTATCATTCTCAGGTATATATTAAGTGGTTCTGTAATACTTTTATCATTTATGTAGACATGAGTAGCCTAACCTTTAAAAAACAATTTTTACTTTTAACTGTAACATAAAATTTACCAGTTATCATTGTGACAAAGGCCATTATTAAGTAATGGACTGCATTTATTTTTCTTAAAACAATTACTTCTGACCCATTGTTCAATTAGAGAATCATTTAAGAATTGAACGGTAAAGGTGTTATCACTTTCTGTAATACATATATACCATTTAAAACAGAATTTTGAAAATCAAAAGCTGTCTTGAATGCAGCAGGATATTTGGAAACTTAAAAGACTATGTCAGTGAACATTCATTCTGAAAAGGAGAATTTGTATTCATCCTTGAACTGAAATCATTTAGTATACAGACCTGTATTTGTATATAGATTTTCTTAAAGGACGGTATATTAATTTAATATGGAGACTTGCAAAAGACAGACTGTTGGGGAAAATAAACAAAAATAGACTGGATGTAATGACATCTACCTCTTCCTTATATGACTTCCTCTTCTAAGACTTGATTTCATCAATTGTTGAACAAAACGACTTTCAATTTCTGAACTTTTAATTGGCCATGATGATGAAATCCTAGAGAGATCATTTTTTAAAAAATTGATCTAGTATCAAAGCATTCCCAGAATACCTAGGTAGGATGACATCTTAATATAAAAATATCATACTTGCCAGATTTACAAGAGTCAAAAGGAAAACCCATCCTTTAAAATCTTACAGTATTCTGGGATACTATTATTCATGATAAAGTCATCTTTATCCATAATTGAAAAAAAATTGCTTAATGGTACAGATATTTAAGTAGAAGGAGTAGTCACATAAAACAGATCTCACTAATACTTAAGAATACCTAGGCTCTCTAAGAATGGCTGGCTTAAGCAACTTCAGTCAACTTACTACACTCTACAGTTAAACACTTCGTTTATATCTGTAAGCTATTGGCTAGAATAAGATCTTTAGATTATCCAGATATATTTAATTTTTTTCATTTCTCTAAAAACAGATGAAGCAGTTTTTTATATCTTACAAATAAAGTTTAGATGTTTGGGTAACAGCCATATCATATAACCACATCTGCTTTTGAGACCAGGAACCCTGAATTCTACTTCCAATTCTGCCATTAATTTCTATAGGCCAGAATCTCTCTGAGTTTCTTTTTTCTCACATATAGAGCTAAGGAGTTTGACAAGTTTCATTGTTTTAATTATATGATAATGAGAATCTAAGTAGATCTACCTCATTCTCTTAATCTCCTTTGAGGACATAAATTAGGCATGAAGTTCTTCGTTTCAAATAAACTACAAAAACAATAATGGTCATTGCATTAAACACAATACAGTGAATGTACAAGATACAATTAATCATACTCAGGGCAGCACAGGATAATCTTATTCTTAAAGCACTGTAGGTCAATTGTTAAATAAAAGAATCAAGTTTTATTTCAATAATAACTAAGGGTGTTTGCCAAGAAAAATGGTGGGGACTGGGATATAGAGCACTGTTAGAGCCCAGAAAAAAATGATTTTAATTTTTTTTTTTTTTTAAGATTTTATTTATTTGACAGGGAGAGACCGTGAGAGAGGGAACACAAGCAGGGGGAGTGGGAGAGGGAGAAGCAGGCTTCCCGCCGAGCAGGGAGCCTGATGTGGGGCTTGATCCCAGGACCCTGGGATCATGACCTGAGCCGAAGGCAGACGCTTAACGACTGAGCCACTCAGGCGCCCCTGATTTTAATTTTTTAAAGGGGACTGAGCAGAACCAATTGGTAGTAGGGCTATTCATTTGTGTCTATCACCTTGATCTGTTCTAGTTCTTATTTTTGGACTTTATCCTATACTAGTTCATATTTTTGGACTCTCCTATACAGTTGTCCATTTCAGGCTTTCCTTTCAGTCTTCAGATCCCTATTTAGAATTCTAGGATTCCCTGACTAATCTGAACCAAGTCGCCCACCACCATCAATCCTTATTCTAAACCTGCTGTTTTCATCATCCTCTCAAAGACTGCCAGTTTCCTAAACATGTACTTGTATATAAAAATGGCCTCAATAAATGTGTATATATAAACTGTACCAATAGCCATCTTCCCAAAACTGGTTTGCAGTCTGGCTTTATCAGAGTATCTGGGGGTACTACCAGAAATGTAATTCCTAGACTCTACACCAGAACTCCTACACTGAACCTCTAGAAGGTAGAACCTTGGAATTGTTTTTAAAACATATTTCTCGTTCAGATGTGAAGGCAGTCTGGGGTATGTCACAGACGGCAATATTGTCTTCAATAATACTTGTCCTCTCCTAACATAATCTCCTAAAATAAAAATAATGAAAAAAATTTTTCATACCCTTTTCCTTTGAAAATGCTATGTCTAAGAAAAATGACAAATTATCTACTAAATGTTATTAGTAAAATACTGTAAAAGCCTTATCATGGTTTCGATTGTTCTATTTATTTATTTTATTTTTTTAAAGATTTTATTTATGTATTTGACAGAGAGAGCAGGAACACAAGCAGGGGAGTGGGAGAGGGAGAAGCAGGCTTCCCGCCGAGCAGGGAGCCTGATGTGGGACTCAATCCCAGGACCCTGGGATCGTGACCTGAGCCGAACGCAGACGCTTAACTGACTGAGCCACCCAGGTGCCCATCGATTGTTTTAATTCAATTGATCTCGTGAGTATCACAGTACTATTTTCTAAGAAACAACAACAAATAGTGAAAGTAAGTCCTAGGGTGAAATACTGCAATAATTTACAAGTGTGGGGTAGTTCTTAAATGATTCTGAGAAACCTATTTGTGAAAAGGCAACTTACAGTTTACCGTATTTCTTTCACTGATTCTAAAATTCATTTCTCTGTTTTCACATTTTAACACTCTGAAATCAGGATATACCATAAAACTGGTAGCATTTCACAACATAACTGGCAGCATTTTTCCTATTACTGTGTGTCCTACAATCAACAGTATCTAAGTTTCAATAAAATACTGTAAACACTAATTCTTCAGCTGGCATCAAAGACAGTTCCTCTAGGGGCGCCTGGGCGGCACAGCTAGTTAAGGGTCCAACTCTTAGTTTGCGCTCAAGTCGTGATCTCAAGCCCCGCATTGGGCTCTGTGTGGAGTCCACTTGAGATTCTTTCCCTTCCCCTCTGCCCCTCCCACTCATGCTCTCTTCCTCTCTCTCTCTCATAAATAAATCTTTAAAACAAACCAACCCCAGTTCCTCTAAAAACTCCAGTTAGGAAATAATTTGCTAGTCTGATTCAAATTACATGGTATATGAAAATGAGGAACATAGTTTTCTTAAAAAAAAAAAAAATCTGTAATTATCAATGGAAGGTACTACTACTCCCTTTTCCACCATGCCAGTCAGCCTTACAAGAGGACCCAACAGAAAACATACTCAAGAGTGTCATATACATAGTCAGTATTTTCTGGGCCTCATTTGTAAACTAATGAGTAGATGAACTCCAAGGCTCCTTTTAGCTCTTAAAGTCTACAATTCTATAACCTTAATTATTTAATTATTAATATTGAGCTCACCACAATTCTCATTTCCTCTTCTCTTCCCAACCCTACTCTGTAGTTCAAATTAGCAGGTCATAAAAAGCAGTCAATAGGTTTGTTTTGTTTGTCAAACTGTTACAGAATAATAAGGCTTTAAAAAAGCAAAGTAGATCCTTGAGGAATAAGATGTTAAAAATCCATCAGTACTTTTGAGAGTTCGGCTGAGAGGATGACCTTAAACTACTTCTTGTCATAAACCTTCTGCTTTTTGTTACTAAAATACTGTGACTTTATCATAATCACACCACTATATTTTTTTTAAAAATAAGACTATCAATTTGACTGACTCACAAGGCTATTTCGATGTTTTAATTTTTCTAACCTTTTCACATTGTTATTTAAAAAAAGAAGAAAAAAGGAAAGAGTAAAATTTGTTTAGTATGAACATTTAGCACCCCTAAGCTTTTCAGTGGTCATAATTCATCTTTACATCTCTACTGCTTAGCAAAGTGCCTCACACAAGATTTCTGAAGCGAACTGCTTTTGTGGACTGGTAATATTCAAGTACAGATATTATCTAGTGAATCCTGATTTAAAACTGGTCAAATTATAATATTCAGGTTTGACAGAATTAAGCAGAACCCACTAAAAAAAACTACTCTGTTAGTATAATAAAGAAGTTCACAGTTTTACTGTAAAATCCGCTTTAAAAAAAGGCCTTATAAACCAAAATGACTGTTTCCTCAAAATTCTAGATGATAAAATAAGTATAAAACAAGTACTTAAACTTTTGTTGTTTCTTAGCCTTGCTTTACTAAGCAAGGTGGGAAACAAGGCAGGGGAAGGAAAATCAGGTTGGGTAGATTTCTTAGCTGAAGGCAGATAAGAAAGGTGGATAATTTTTTTTATTTCTAACTCTGGATTAATCTTATAGAGAGTAATTTCATTGCTTTTTTAAAGGTAGGCATAGATTTTACTGGAAATAGATGAAAGGATTCCAACCCAAGAAGCCAAACATAAAATGTATGGTCTTAGGATTTGCAGTTCTGTTCTAACAATCGAAATTCATACATAAGACCTCAATGTACTTTTCACAAAACATCACTAACATCCTTATATGATACCCTACATTCTGCTAACCTACGTAAAGTAAGTTGCTGGCTGCCTGATGAACAGTTATTAAGTATATTAATTATTTATGTAGCTCAAAACTAAGAGAGTAAAATAAAAAGAGAACCAGAAACCAAGCAATGATAATTACTCCAAATAATTAATGCCTCATTCTGCCTCTGTTGAAAAACTGCTTGAGTTACTTAAATAATGTAGACTCTTTCCTCAACACTAGAAATATATTTGGTGTTTTTAAAAACCAGTAACAAACAAAAGAGGCACACAATTTCTGCAACTTTTAAATTTCGGAGATGTCAAACAACTTTTTCCACTGGTTTACAGTTTTATGAATAGACAAATCTATCCTAAAACTAAAATATACTTTAAAATAAGTATCACTATTTCCTAGTTGTGTCGTGGGTTCTTATCTTTTATTAGTATGGAATGCTGACTGTATCTTAATTTTACTTGACATCAAATTTTACTTGAAGTTGTTAAAAAAAAAAAAAAGAACTAGTAATGATGGGTTTATGTAGTATCATGAATACAATAAAACCCTGTGATGAAGGGGGCGGCGCCTGGCTGGTACAGCATGGGACTCTTCATCTTGGGGTTTTGAGTTCAAACCCTACGTTGGGTGTAGAGATTACTTAAAAATAAAACCTTAAAATTAAACACACACACACAACAAACAACCTGTGATAAAGCATCTTAGGACAAATGCAAATTTTGGCACATTACTGGCAATTGGTTTATGTCTTCTGCCCAGGCCTACATTCTTTTTTTTTTGTTTGGCCAGGCCTGCATTCTTAAATGGGGGCACTGTAATTCTTATTTTCTGTGGAGGCAAGGAATTAACAAAAGGCAGCCAATCTGGAGAAACAGGAAGTTAGAAGGTGGGTACCCACCTTGTGTTCCCAATATTCTCCCAGCTCAATATCCCTGGATTGGGCTGATGACACAAAGCACCATTAATTTCAAGATTCCTGGAATGGCTGCTGTTTTCCTAGTAGTTCCAACCAACTCCAATATATTTAAGTGGTAAGAAAATATCACAATCAGGCAGTGTTCTACAGGGGCATTTTGAGTGATCCAGCAGGAACTCTTACTAGCAGCACTCACCAAACTGCCCAGATCACTTCACCTTCATGATAATGCAACTCTAAATTTTCTATCATGGAATTGTTGGACACCACTTATTATTTTATGGTATGATTTTATCATACCACTCTTCCCAGTTAAGATTTGATACTCATATTTATTACTGGGTACCTCCACATGCCCTTGCTCCTGTGCTATGGTCTTTTCCCAATATCCACTTGTCTTCTCAACTGAGAAGAAACTTTTGGGGTTAGTTGTCAATATTTAGAAAATCTATTATTTTTCAAAGAGAGAGAGTGATCGTTATTCAAGACAACCAATACTTTGTGGAACACATTTATAAATTTGGACAGGAACAACAAAAGTATAATATTTACAACTTATAATACAAAAACATCCATATATTCCTATACCATATAATGCCATATTTTTTTTCAGTCACTTATTAAATGAATTCACTGAACTGTATTACAATCTCCCCAATATTAGGTATTTATTCTAGTACTAATTTTTAAGCATAAGCCCAACTTACCCGGACAAGTGCATCATCTATGATATGGTCACGTCTGACTTTGAGTCTCAAATACGGATTCAACTGCTGTCCTTGAACTAAGCTGTAGAGAACAGTGATTCTTCGTTCACTGTACATGCGAATTCTATTGTCATAATATAATCCCAAATTCTTTGTGACAGCATTCAATATAAAGGGACATGTCATGAAAGAGAATTTGTTCTCTGTTTCTACTTTGAAAAAAGTATAATCTTTATCCATTTCTAGAACATCATTCAGTGGTTCATTAATAAACTCTTCAAAAGGGATAAGTGGTTTTCGGCAATCCAGAGTTTTAACACCAAGTTCAGTTTCCAGTGGGTCCACTCGAGGACCTTTCTTGTTTCTTCTTTCCTCTCCCAAAAGCTCCTGAAGTGTCAATTCACTGGACTCAGGGATGGGCTCTTCATCATCTTCTTCATTATGATTTGTGTCCACTTCCCCACCCACTACATTTGCATAGTAAACCATTTTCAAGCACTTTGAAGCAGCAACAATAGCATCATCGTCATTCACTAGATTCCGACTGTTAAATTCATTGCTTATGACTTTGTAAGTAATAAGTTGCTGAAATGTTTCCATCATTCTACGAATCTGGTCTGCACTGTATTTAGACCACAGTCTAACCAATTTTCCTTGGGCTGCAAGGGGTAGCTTACTCATTGCTTTGCAAAATAACGGCAAAGCCATTTCCAGATACTCAGGACTGTGGAGATTTCTATTCTCCATTACAATAATGAATAAATTCAGATAATTAGGATCTCGAGAGTATACATTGTGATACGTCAAGTCACATTCCACATTAGGTGACAAATATACAAGTGCATTGAGAAAAGCAGTTTCTATTTTTTCATTAGAGAGTAATCTGGTATAGACCCTTCTAATGGCCTCAATATCCACAGACACATCATCAGGGCCTAATTTTTGTAAGTTGTTATCTCCTTGTGAACTATCACTTATCCTTGAAGAAGATGCTTCTGAATCTTCTTCCATAGCAGCAGCAGAACATGCAGCTTTTTCCTTTTCATCTTCATCTTTGTCTTCATCCTTTCCTTGAAGAGATTTCAGTTCTTCCTTGGTGTGTTGTTTGACTTTCCGAAAGCTCTGTACCAATGCCTCAGCACTAGAAAAAACTCTTCCAATAACACGGATTAAAGGGGAATAATCCTCTCTCTCTCTACATAATTCAAGAATTTCATATACCGTCTCTTCTGTTAGGTAAGTCACATCTAGAAAATTAGAGAAAAAAAAGAACATTTGTCAGTATGTTTAGTTTGTCTTAACAAGTTCTAGTGTAAAGTAAAACAGCCATTTTGTACCCAATACCATTTATAACTTACAACTCTTTTAAAACATATCTAATACTTAGAGTCAACAAAATATATTTACTTATTTTTGTCAATGAACTACTATTAATTGCAACAACCTCACCCACTCTTTTACATTCTTTCAATAATAGGTAGCTTTTAATGAGCTCAAACTCTTTTCACAATCACAGTTGAAATTAACACGTAGCTTTAATTTATAAATATAAACCAAGACAATCATGTGCTGATTTGATTCATCACAATACACCTCTTACAACCTCACTTTAGAGCAGAAACACTACTGTTCTTCTGAGATGTTTCTTATTTCACTACTCTTCTCAAAAGACTGAGAAGGCAAGAAAGGGTTCCTTCAGCATCCTCTGGGAAAAAGCCCTTGTCTTACTTTTATGTATCTTAAAATCAAACTGGTTCCTTTTGAGTCTTCCTGTTTAGTTTTTTCCAGGGTGGTCATTCTGTGGATGATTGAGAAAAATTTACTATACCATTTCTCATGAGATCTGAAGTTGACAAACACTGCCATCTGTAGCCAGGAATCAGGTTGGAATAAACGGGAAATAGTTATAGAGTAATAAAAAATATAGTAGAAGGCAACTTACAGCAGACAAGTGAAACATTACTATGTAGCTACCAAAATCTTTTTCCTCTCCTTTCTGGGCAGATTTGGACCACATCTCCCAGCCTTCTCACGTTTTTAAGGTTAAGTGCTACTTTCAGGCCAAGGCTTTTCGTTCTGGCTAATGGGATGATGCTCCCAGGATGCTCTGGAAGCCATGTGTTGAAGATAACAATGTCACTACAGCACCATTTCTTTTCTTTTTTTTAAGATTTTATTTATTTGACAGAGAGAGACATAGCGAGAGAGGAAACACAAGCAGGGGGAGTGGGAGAGAGAGAAGCAGGCTTCCCGCCTAGCAGGGAGCCTGATGTGGGGCTAGATCCCAGGATCCTGGGATCATGACCTGAGCTGAAGGCAGACGCTTAACGACTGAGCCACCCAGGCACCCTACAGCACGATTTCTGAATGATTATGTGAAGCAGAACTTAGAAGCCAACCCAGAATACCATGGCTTTTAGATAAGCCAGAAATAAATTCCTACTTTGTTTAATAAGCTAGTGCTTTCTGGCATGTACTTAATATTGCAGTGTAGTTCATCCTTACTAATATAGAAAGAAGCTTCTCACCTTTCCCCACCTTGCCTTCAAAGTCTTTAAAATACCAGTAGACTGTCTAAATTATGCTTAATCCTTCTTGGTACTTTTCTGGTAATAAAAATTTTATAAGATAAGCTGATTGTTTTTGCAACTTATCACTATTATTTTTGCAGTCTGTATTATTTAAATCCAAGGGAGTTTTATTATGTTTTTCTATTACATCCATTCTCCCCCATAAAGAAATAACCCTGTAAGAGGCAAAAATGACAGGAGGCAATGAAAGGCCAAACCAAATATCAATTTATTACACATTTTCAGAGTTATAGTAATGTTAACAAGTTGAAATTCTAATGAAATCACAGAAGAAACAAAAAAGGAAAGAACATTTCAATGATTTTTGAGACAAAAATCTCTGGAGCCAGTTACTACTGCAGGGTGAGAGAGTATAGCAGTTTGCTGGCATGCATTTTACTTCCCTCTCACATCTGTCTCTAAATAGTAGCTTAGACCTCCATTATCACCTTTTTAAATACTTTTATATTTGCTCATTTTATATTTGCCATTATTCCCTTTCAGACAAAAACCAGATAAACATATGGCTCTAATTCTCTTCACCAACAAAATTTAAATCTATATGTATATCCCCTTGAGAGGAATGAAGAGTAAGTTTGGAGGTTATGGAATGCGTAAGCATTCCACTCCCAAAAGGCAATGCCACTGGATGAAACACATTAGAACAATAAAGAGAAACTCCATGTGTGTTCCCTCTCTTATGCTTTGCTTACTCAAACACACACAAAAAGAATTTTAACATGCTGTTTTCTAAAAGTCCAAGTTGTCACCTTCTACTCAAATGTTAATTTATTCCATGCAGTTTAATCTGAGCTTTCATAACATTTAACTTTTTCATAGAAAGCACTGAATACAGTGATTAAAGAGGAAAACCATGTAAAACATTCCAACTCAAGGAGTAGTAAATCTCAATGCTTGGAGAATCATACAATTGACAACTCACAGATTCAACACCTCAAATAATAAACTCCCCGGTACTTAACATGAACTTCAACTTAAAAAAAGAAGGAAAAAAACCAACATTTTAAAATTAAAATTAGCTTAGCTCTCATGTACTCAACTCTCATGATCTATTCTCAAAAGAAAAACAAAAACAAAAACAAAAACAACCCAGCCTTCATTTTCTCACTTACAATCTGAGATAAGCTAAATAATCACAAAATTTCACCTTACCAAAGCTGAGAAATATACCTCGACACTATTTTTCTCTTATGACTTGCATGAATATCAGGTAACTGGGGATAAAATAAACTGTTTTAATATTCAAACAAGAACATAAATGACTGTATTTCAAATAAAAATACAAAAATAAAAATATTCGGACCCTATAGTCAAACAACCTCATTAATAAAAGAAGTGAAAATATCCTTTAAACATTAGATAATAGAATTTCACTTTACAAATCAACGATATTACCTGTTCTAATAGCTAAAGGCAGAATGAATGCTCTGGGCAAAGATAATTCAAAAACTTGAAAGTTCCATGTTACTTATATGTACATGTGTGGTTTTTTTTGATCCTTAAGGACTATCATACATGTCTGCTATTGCTGAAAGTATTCAAATGTTGGTAAACAGGTAAGGCTAACCAATTACTAAAAGGATATGAAACCGTTAATGACTGACTATAAAGGATATAATTTTCAACTGATAAAAAAATGTCTACAAACAATGCTGGATAGTACCCCAAGAGTTTTGTGTCCTGAGTTAATACTAGTTTAGTTCACATGAATATGCCAACTTAAATTTTCTACTGAGATTACTTCTAACTCCAAACTAGAATTATTAATCATTCAGTATCTAAAAGGTGATCTTATGAAACTCTGGTCTTCCTTGAACTCTCTAATATATCTGGACAGACACTGTAGGCTGGCTAACTCCAAATTTATTCACCCCCTCTTCTCTGACATGCCATCATACAGAAACTGTAAAAACTAAACACTCGTATTCTAATCCTCATTTGCACCTGAGGGATGACATGTGGCACAGGTCTGCCGATTACGTAATTGAAAGTCCACTGATGAACTTCTGAGGGTTTATTTTCCTGATAAATGGGGTCAAACATGATTAACTCATATTTTGAGTACAACAAAAGAATCTCCTAGATTTTATTAGTATATAAAATAAGCTAATACCATCTTCAAGTTATCTAAGCAAAAGCTATACATGTCTCTACAAATGATAAAATATTGTCCTTAAAATTAAAAAATAAAAAAAAAATGTTTACTAATATCTCAAGACCATTTTCCATAAGACAATGCTATATAGGCCAATAAAAACACCATCAAATTGTGGAAGAAATAAAAATGGAGCACCCCAAATAGTCTTTGCATTTTGAATAAATTATTCAGATACATTATTTTACAGGAAAGAGAACAAATGATATATTTTGTCTATTAATTTTATGGAGATTATATTGGTCAAATATAATACACTATAATACTGACAAAGTCTTAATCTATTAAGGAAGTGGCAGGCCTGTCAACAAATACTTAAATTAAGCGGAGGATAATTTTAGAGACAAATAGGTAATTCAATCTTCACTGTGACAAATGGACTCATATACATGTACAACATATAAAATTTCTTAACGTGATTTCTACCTCTTTTAATGTTTGTTTCACAGTAAAAGACAAGATAACATGCAAATGATCATTAAATGAACAGCTGTATAAGTTCAACCACAAAAATACCAAATTTTACCACACCATGAATCTGATCTTTGGCCCCTGCTACCAGACTGTCAACACCTATAGTTTCTTTTATGGGCTTTAACTCTTTAAGAGTTAATCTTTAGATCTGTTCTATTACGATATGTAGGTATCCCTTGCTTTTCGAAAGTTCCCACTAGGCTACTTCACTTATAGTAAGAAAGTTAAAAAGCAAAAAAGCATTTAGTGTTTGTTTTACTGCAAGCCATTATAGAGGCAACACATACTCTGAAGAGCACGAGTGGCACTGACAATCTCCTTCCCCAGAAATTACACTCAGCATCTCAGCCTCAAGTCACCATAGTTTTGAACTGTGTCTGTAGGCGTCTGTGTTTATCTCAATTCATTTTGTACATCCATTAGCAAGATGTGTCCTAAGGTATCAGAAAAGCCTAAGAGAGGCTTTTTTTTTGGATAAGGGAACCTCAAAATGTTTTCCATATAAAGTAATGGTAATTGCTTCTTCACTGTGTATGCCATTTTGGCTCATGAAAGTTTCATAGAAATGCTCTACTTTCAGATATGGGGGAAACTGTATAGACATCTTCTGCTAAACATCAGTAATCTCTTCCTGCAAAGTGTGAAACTGCTAACTGAGAGCTTATTTCCCATTATTTTAATTGGAAAAAATTATAACATCTTCTTACAAGACAACAAAAAACCCCTTAGTTCCTAAAATGTAACCAAAATAGAGTAAATAATTATGATAAGTAACTATCTTGTTAAGGCACAAAACACTCTGCTTCCTAAATCATCAAGTCATAAACTTAATAACAAAAAGTTGTTCTTCATGAGTAACATGACCTATCTTAAGGGACAGCAACACTCTAGACCCAGACACCCTTTGTTGATGTGCTGTTCAGAATGCCTTCAAGTGATTCTGACATTCTACTAATTCCATATAAAATGCACCAATACTTTCCCTAGATAGTGTTTTGTTTAAAATATTGAACTGAGTTTTTCAGACATAAATTAAAGAACATTAAAATTAGAGACACAAACATTCACAATGTTTATCAATAAAAAGAGATGTTCTACTGAGAAAATGTTAAATGAAGAAACATTCCTCTATGGTATATCTGTATATTCTGTAATGTATGTATATTCCTGAAAAGACACTTAATCTACAAAATTCTACACTTAACAAAATTTTTACGCAAAAAACAGTTTGCAGCAGACTATTCAACACATATACACTTTTGTAATGAGAACCAACAAATATAATTAACAATAAAAATAAAAGTACTAGTGTAGTTAAAGCATTTGTAATTCCTAGTAGAAAAAATAATACAGTAAATAGAAAATTACAGAAAAAAGGGAGTAGGAGAACAGAGTAGCATATTGGAAGAAAGTATAAGGAACTGCTAAATTACACAGACTTGACCAAAAATAGGAAACAAAGACTGGGAATAACCACTCAAGAAGCACCTATGATGAAGCACATAGACAAAAAGATGTGTCCATCCACCCTCTACTATAATCCCCTATAGCTGGCTGCATTCAACTGCACCAGCACATTCTACATCTAGTAACTATTACTCTGTGGTGCACACTTGCTGGACAAATGTGTATAATGGAGTCAATGCAACTTCCCCATTACAGATACTGACAACATTCACCTACTTATCCACAGTGTGTGAGCTAAATCATGTAACAGAACCACACATTTTGAAGCTGTGTAAAGTTGTTATCAAGTTATGAAAACACCTTTACTGTGCGGTTAGAGTAAAAGATTTAACACAATTCCATGTCACCAATTAAATTAAATCTGCATTTAAATCATGCTACTGAAAACTTCAGAGGTGTTCTCCAACTTATACATGTCTTAAACAAAAAGCTTCCTTTTAAAATACAATTCCTCTGGTAGGGCTGAGCCCTGTCAGTTATTCAGAAATTCAATTACCTTGTTACTAACACTGATTATCTTCACTGAGGAAAAGAAAGCTTGGATTTGAAGATTAAAAAAAAATATATATATATATATATATATATACACACAAAATATATTTATATTATGTATATATATAAAATATATATATATTTTAAACAATTTGGAATACAGGATCATTTAGAAAACAAGAGCTTAGGTGAAGACTGCCATTGGTAGGTGATGATGATTCTTGGCAGCATGAGTGTGCCAAATGCCTAGAAGAAACTGAGCAGAATATGGGAAGAATATTAGAAAGAAAAACTGAATTATTTCTCAAGTAATGGCTACAAAATTTTGCTTTGCCCTCAGAAATGGAAAACACTGCCAACACTTCTTTCTGCTTCTTTCACCTCATAGTTCTAGGGTTCCACAACTCATTCCACATATTCAATCCAGCTATTTGATAATTTAATTAGATTTTGTGGTCTAATTTAGGAGATTACCACTTAACACATTTTTCCTAGTGGAAAATGTTCAGAACTTCCAATCAATCCATTAACAAAGGAACTTTTGGAATATAATCTGCTTCTAACTAGGGACCATCAGAACACTAAAATGTTGTTAAATCATAACTTCAATTATTAGTGCTGTCCTTTACCACAATAAACAAATAAAGAGTGGTAAATAAATACCACTATACTACATGTCCTAATGTCACACAATTAGACAAAACAAACAAAAACCTCACGCATTTTATTTAAATCTCCAATCCGGTTTTCAGTCAAAAATTCTCAATTAAAAATAGAACATCTTACCTCTAAAATCATCTCTTGCTCCTTGTCCTTCCTTCTTGTTCATTTTTATGTCAGAGCAGGAGTTGTTAGGGGCACCTTTCGAGTTTTCAAGGTAAGCTGAGCTTGCTCCTTTCTTGGAGGGATGAGGATCACAGAGTTTTGCATTAATCTTATAGAGCTCGAGGGCTTTAATAGCTGCTGCATTGTTATCCATACGAAGAAAAGTTGGACAGGAAGCACAAAACTCATTCGTGCAGGCCTCATTTCCACAGCCCTCAGTTAACTGGTGGTAGTAGCGTTCTATTAGATGCTTTGCAGCTGCTCGCTTCCTGTAGCAAACATTCAAACAACAAGCACAGTGATTAAGATTAGTATAGCTCTCATGTAAAAAGCTCAACAGATCTTAAGGCAAGGCAAGTTAGTGAAGCACTAAAGTAACAAATTTGCGTATTAAGATGAGTGTAGAAAATGAAGATCCACTGTTTATATAAACTTTTAACTAGTGAAATGTTTGATAAAATACTGCCTAAGATACTATGATAAAGAACAGCAATGCTTATCAAAATCATTGCTGAAATAAAATATGCTTTTCTTTGGTTTAAAAAAAAAGGGAGAAAAAAACTTGTTTGATGGTATACGTGCTTAAATTATTTAGTACAACAGATGAAAATCACAAGGTTTATGGCCAAGAGTTTTTGTATTTTATCATTTAAAAAAACTAACATTAAGAAAATGACAGTCAAGTTAAAGTATCAATCCAACTTCCCTTTATATAATTACTATTTTGTTTTAATAGTTTGTAAATACTTGATTTATAGTTAACACAACTTCTATCTGGAAAGAAAGTTTTTTCTCCAATTACCTACGATACGGGAGATTTAAAAATAAACTTATAAATGTAATCTCCAAAGTGTGTTATACTCCAAGAAAATGATTCTGAGCATACAATCTTGAACCCAAAACATGTCAGTGAACTTGCTCATTAATCCCATGTCATAGAAACAAGGAATATTTTAAGTTCCCTTAGGGCAAAATCTTATGTTTCACTATGTTGTGAACCTAAAATATGTAGATTCACGTTCGTAACTGGCTGTTCCAGCAGCGCTTCCAAAAATACTGAAGAAGAGATTATTTCATCAAGCAAGAAGCTGGGCTACAATATCTATCTCTATGGTTTATTCAACTCTAAAATCTATGCTTCTACTGTCTGATGATTTGAGATTACCATAATTTAAAGAAAGTAGTCTACTGGATCCAAAGAAATATTCATTCATAGCTATTCCTTTTGGTCTCAAATTCATATGCAGAGGAATAAAAACTACAAAGAATCAAAACCATTAAAAAAATTTACTTGACTCTCAAAATGTTCCTACAATTATCTTACTAACATGTAAGACTAAATGGCAAGTGGCAACAGAGTTCACATCTTGTTAATTGTGAGCTATATCTTGTTAATCATGAGAAAGTGAACAAGAAGGCAAATGAGTAAGTAGATAAGGGACATACTAGTTAAGTCCAATTTTGTCTCAAAAGTAGAACTTTGTCTCTAATCTATCAAGGTAAGTGACAAAGACAAGCACAATTAACCCCTGAACAATGTTGGCATTAGGGGTGCCACCCCCTTGTATAGTTGAAAATCTGCATATAACCTTAGATTCCCCTTAACTACAAATAGCCTACCACTGACCAGAAGCCTTCCCAATAACATAAAAAGGTGATTAACACTTTCATATGTTATATGTATATGTTATATGTACTACTATATATATTCTTACATTAAAGTGAGCTAGAGAAAAGAAAATATAAAATCTTAAGGAAGACAAAATACATTTACAGTACTGTACTGGATTTATCAATACGTAGTTTATATATCTATTTTAAAAAACCTGCATGTAAGTGGATCCACACAATTCAAACCTATGTTGTTCAAGGGTCAACTGTAATTCAGAAACATTCAATTCATTCTGATGCTTCTATTTTCCAAATGTTCCATGCAAATCCATGCATGCAAAGAGAAAAAAAAAAAAAAAACCCTACAAAACACACTTAAAAATTGCATGGGCATCACTTAATAGTTATTTTATTACATGTAGCTATAAACAATCCAACTTTTGAAAATTAAAGATTATTATTCCAGATATATCACTATGCAAAATATTAAAGTGACAACATGTAAAGAAAGAGAAATATAGAATCTGGAAGATTTACACCATATGTTGCTATCCTTTACTAAAGAATGGGAGATTAATAAAACCATCCTATCCCGAAATACAGTGGCTTTCCAGAAAGAAAATGTAAATGGACTGTATTTCTACTCTGTAGAAAAATTATGAACATATATCAAAGTCTTAAAAATTAATAGAGAATTATACAAATAGAGATCAAGTGAAAATAATAGGATAATTTTGCAAAAATACACTGTTTCTATGAAATCTGGAAAAAATGACATGCCAACAACGGGATTATTTAAATGAACTGATAACCATTCACAGAACGGACTAAATGAAAATTACCAACATCTGAATTTGGCAAGTCTTCCTCATTTATCACTAATTGATAAAAAATCAGTTACAAAGTTGTAAATGTAAGATGAGGCCACTTTTACTTCAAAGTGTTAACATTTTCTCTAACCGATGTGACTGAATAGGTTTTTAAAAAATTCCTCAATGTTTCTGCTTCTAATTTATTTTTTCCATAATAAACATGCTACTTCTATATTAAAAATCAATAAATATGGAGAAAATGTATTTAACATTTTGATTTGAATAGCCTCAAGGCTTACCAAATTGTCCATATGACTTTTTAATGATTAATCATCAAAATTCAAAATACCAAACACTAGTTTGGTATATATACAAATACATGATTTGAATAACCTCAAAGCTTAAATTGTCCATATGACTTTTTAACGATAAATTATCAAAATTCAAAAACCAAACACTAGTTATTTTCTTAATAAGAATGTCAGGTTTTGTCCTAAGAAAAATCCCCCCCAAAACCCAGTCATATTACATAATGCTTCTGTATGTAATGCATAAAGGAGTGTGAACAGTAAAAATAAGACAAGACTGAGAAATTAGCAGACCTGCATTAAGTGACAGCTCCTTCTGCCTCTAATAACCTGTACAATCCTAAACAAGTAATTCTCTGAGCCTCAGTTTTCCCATCTTTCAGTTCTAAAGTTTAGGTTATTCTATGTAATAAACAGGCAAACACAGTACAAGTGTTTGAGGGTCTGGTAACATACTAGACATATTGCTAGGCACTCTGGCACAGGTTATCTCATTTGAATCCCATGAGGAGGATTATCTTCAGTTCACAGCTAAAAGAGACAGAACTGAAAGAGTAAAATCATGTACTCAAGATGACACGAAGAAAAATGCAGAATCAGGACAAGGATAGGAGTCAGGGGTCTTTTGGCTCTGGAGTCTGTCATTTCCACCATATTGTCTCACAGAAAGTGATTCATTTCAAAATAATTCTTAACAATAATAGTACTAAAAACTCCTAAAGGAAAAAAAAATTCCCATAATATGTAACTGAAAAAAAAGCAAAAACTCTGAAAAATCAAAATCTGAATCTCATATTTATGCATATCCGCAATCTCACAAGTACACCAAGCTTTTTGAGGAAGATACCACAACATTCTGTAAAGTTAATGTATCTGTAATTTCCTGAGAACTATGTGCTATAGATGTTCCCACTTTAGAAGACTGTAAACCCTACTAACTAAGAGCCTGCACTCTGAAGCCAGACTCCCCAAGTTCACATGTTGGCTCTGCCACTTAACTATGTGACCTTGAATGAGTTACTTAACATTTCTGTGTCTCAGATTCATCATTAAAGTGATGGTATACGTAACGATTATCATGGCTGTGAGAGAATTAAATGAGTTAATATATATAAAGTAGTTAGAATACTGCTTGGCACCTAGTAAACACCATGTGTTAGCTGCTATTACTGTTATGATTATTACTAAGATCCTCATAAGTCTATGAATTAGCTATATAAGCCATCATTCTGCTGATGTTCAGAGCAGTTACATAACAAGTCACACATCTAATAAGAGATTTGAGCCCAGGCTTGACTCAAAATTGGGGTTTTTCATACCAAGAGGAGATTTAATACCAGACAGAAGAAAGTAGGCCCCTCTATTCAGTCTGTTTCTCTGCCCAAGACCTAGAAATAACAGCTACACAGATGAGACAGGACTGAAAGGAGGCCATGCCAGAACCTCCATGTTATCCGTGGAACCAACCATATTAAACATTTTTCTTCTTTACTCACACCAATGATACCCTGAACTATCTCTACAATTCTGTATCCCCATCTAATTCAGAGCATATAAAAGGCCTCTATGTTGGGAACGTGGACACGAATAATGACATTTTTATAAATAAGTTGTGCAATGTTAATCCCTATATAGTAGGAGTCACCAAATCTTAGCTTGTGGGCCAAACCTAGCCTGCCACCTGGTTTTTGTAGCCCCCAAGATAAAAATGGTTTTCACAATTTTAAATGGTTGACAAAGTCAGAAAAAAAATATTTTGTGACATGCAGAAATTATATGAAAACCAAATTTCAGTGACCAAAAGTCTCATTAAAACATAACCAAGGTCATTAATTTAATTATTGTCTATGGCTGTTTTTGCACTACAACAGCAGAGTTGAGTAGTTTTAAGACACTGTACGGCTTGCAAATCCTAAAATAAATACCACCTGGCCCTTAACAGAAAAAATTTCCCAACTCTTAATTTAGAGTCTGTGTTCTTTGCTCTCTGTGACATTTCCATCTAAGCACATGGCCTGCTCACTCTTACTCCTCAGCAAATCAATGCAGCAAAATGTGTACTTTTCCCCAACTATGATTAAAGGAGAGAGAAAGAAAAAGGAGGATAAGAGAAAAAAAGAAAAGAACAAAACGATACAGAAAAAAGGAAAGATTTGAAGAGACTCATTCCCCAAGCAGATCCCTTTAGGGACACCTTTTCTGCCACTCATACTCTGCCACTCCACAAGAAGTGGAGCTATGGCTTACTTTCTTTTTTAAAAAGTTATTTAAATTCCAGTTAGTTAACATAAAGTGTATATTAGCTTCAGGTGTACAATATAGTGACTCAACACTTCCACACAACACTCCGTGTTTATCACAACAAGTACATTCCTTAATCCCCATCACCTATTTAACCTATCCCCCCACCCATCTCCTCTCTGGTAACCATCAGTTTGTTCTCTATAGTTAAGAGTCTGTTTCTTGGTTTTTCGCCTTTTCCCCCTCATGTTCGTTGGTTTTGTTTCTTAAATTCCACATGAGTGAAATTATATGGTATTTGTCTTTCTCTGACTTATTTCACTTAGCATAATACACTCTAGCTCCATTCATGGTGTTGCAAACAGCAAGACTTTATTCTGTTTTTATGGCTGAGTAATATTCCATTGTGTATATATACCACATCTTCCTTATCCATTCATCAGTTGATGGACACTTGGGCTGTTTTCATAATCTGGCTATTGTAGATAATGCTGCTATAAACACTGAGGTGCATGTATCCCTCTGAATTAGTATTTTTGTATTCTTTGGGTAAATACCTAGCAATGCAACTGAAACTACAAAAGTCCTAGAGGAGAACACACACAGTAACCTCTTTGACATCGGCCATAACAACTTCTTTCTAGATATGTCTCCTGAGGAAAGGGAAACAAAAGCAAAAATGAACTACTGGGACTTCATCAAGATAAAAAAAAACTTCTGCACAGCAAAGGAAACAATCAACAAAACTAAAAGGCAACCCACAGAATGGGAGAAGATATTTGCAAATGACATATCTGATAAAGGGCTAGTATCCAAAATATATAAAGAACTTACAAAACACCAAAAAAAACAATAATACAATTTGAAAATGGGTAGAAGACATGAATAGATATTTTTCCAAAGACATCCAGATGCCCACAGACACATGAAAAGATGCTCAACATCACTCATCATCAGGGCAGTACAAATCAAAACTACAATAAGGTATCACCTCATATGTGTCAGAACGGCTAAAATCAACAACACAAAGAACAGCTGTTGGCGAGGATGTGGAGAAAGGCAAACCCTCTTGCACTGTTGGTGGGAATGCAAACTGGCACAGCCACTGTGGAAAACAATATGGAGGTTCCTCAAAAAGTTAAAAATATGGCTTACTTTCTATCATTTCCTCACATTTCACGACTTTTCTTGAATCAATGATGGAGGGCAAGTGAGATCTTCTAGTGAGAAAGCTCTCAAAGTTGAAGTAGACAACTGAAAATATGCATTTAAAACAGACAATACTTTCTATTTACTTATTTTATTTCTAAGGCTCAATTTGTGAGACAGTTCTACAAATAAATTATACGTGGGAGGCCAAACTTACTCTAGAAAAGCTGACAGAAATCTTAAAAAAATAGTTTCACCTGAGGGGGAAGGGCACTGAGGTCAGCAATTTGAAATGCATGGAAAAAAAAAAAAGAAAAGATGGAATGATGGACAAAAGGATATATGATAAAACAAGGTAAATATTAGTAAAATCTAGATGATAGACATATTGAGTCAATTGCAAAAATCTTTCAACTTTGCTGCATGTTTGTTAAGTTTTCAAAATAAAACACTGGGAGAAAATACTGTCACCACACTGTAACTTTTGAGAGCGGTCAACTGGCAGAAGAAATGGTTTCAGCCATCAGTAGCTGAAAAAGGAAAACCAACATGTCATCAATGGCACTATTACTGTGTTTTCTGACTTTAAATCTAGTTTTTGAATCAATCCAGTATTCAACAAAACAAAAACAGAACAAAAACAGCCTACAATAATGATAAAAATAAAAGCTGTAAGCTGACCATAACTATGCATAGCAACTTAATTTACCTACCATGGAGACAAATACTAGGAAAGTATGTTTAATATTCCTATGCCAATGGCAAGCCACTGGGGTTAGAACCACTGAAATGGCTGCCAACAAGGTAGAAGATGAAAGTTGAAAAAAGATCTTAAACTTCATCTTCTTTGTTCCTGTATTAAATAAGTAATGAATATAGGAACAAAGAAGATGAAGCCACAAAAATTGCTACTGTCTGAAAGTACAGTTATGTTAGTGAACAATGAGCAAACAAGATTGAAATTAGAATTAAAAACAATGATAGAACATAAAAGAAATAGTAACTGTGACATGCAACATAAAAACTAATGGTAAAGTACAGAATAATTAAAGGAGATAAAAAGGCAAAGATAAAAAAAGTCAATGTAAGTAGAGTGACTTTAATTGAATATGAAGTTAAATAAAGATATGAGGAGTTAAGAAGCCAAAGATAAAAGGCTTATATAATGTCTAAAAAGCTAATAACCACTTACTTAGTGATTTCTCAAAGTAAGTACATCTCTTTGTTCCTTCTGCGATGCTGCCTCTGTAAACACTCCACCCCCCCCCCTCAAAGTTGCATTTAACACAAAAATTTTGGAAGTGAACAATGGTCTCCTAGATATATTATACCTCTTAGAAATGGATGACATTAAGACATCTGTGACACATTTATGGTATGTTTAAAGTTGGGTCTGTTACAATGGAATTGCATGAAATATTAAATTATTTCAAGACTGAATCTATGATTGTGAAGTCATTACTACCATATCCAACCAATAAGCCATTAACTATAGAATAAGATATAATTTTCAGGGAAAAAATTATAATTATAAATCAGTATTTTTACTATAATAAAAACGTTTAACATAATAATACCTAAGCATTACTTTGAGGTATAATCTCAATACCCCGAGTGCCTGTTATACATTAAACATGAAATAAAATTGTAGAACCAAATATTTATATAAAATTATTCAACTTTAACCTGTTTTTGTTTTTTAAAAAGTGTCACATTTTACAGTGAAGTTATAATGAACAAACACCAAACTATATCCATCTACTTCCCTCCAATAAGATCCTAAAAGGGGAGAAACACAAAATACTTGTTGGCATTAGTGTACTACATCTATCAATTCTCTGTGATAATCATGAAATATAGTCTTTGACTTTTTCTCTGATTCAAATATAATCAAAACAGAAAATTTATTCCTTGGTTAATTATATACTTGATGATCTACCAATGACCAAGCAATATGTTATGAATTCTGTGATAAAGGTCTGGTTAACTGATTATTTTGCATTATAAATATTTGGCTGTCTTAAACTCTTTTTTAGGGGTTTAGGGAGCTGAGTAAACCTTGGAGTTACAGTTCATAATCATGATGAAAAGCCCAACTACAGCTTCACCCACTGGAATTATGTCCAACATTCTCATTTCTGGGAGGTGAAGAGCTGCTGAAGGGACTAGTTTCTGTCTGGCCTGACTTGGAGCACTGATGGAACCAGCATACACTGAATGCCTAGAGGCTACAGAAAACAAAAGACAGTTCACGGCTTGTTGTAGCACCAGAGAACCTGAAGAAAGATATTAAGAGGGTAAAAGACTATAAGCTCTTGAAAAAGTAATCAACAAACCCCTTCAATTAGGAAACTACAAGCCTAAGTCCAAAGAAGATACACTCTAGTAAGAGGTTTTAGAGATACCAAGATGTCTAATGAAGGTCTGTCTGCCCCTCTATGAAGCCAGTTCATAGAGACTGGAAGAGGTGGCTGTTTTTTCAAAAGCAAAATCTACACAACAAAATTAAAAGGCATATATTAAAAAAGAAAAAAAAAAAGCCCACAAAAAGAGGGAATCACAGTTCAATTCCAATCAAAGGAACAAAATAAAGCTCTAGAAACGACCTTAAAGAAGCAGAGATATGGGGTACCTGGGTGGCTCAACTGGTTAAGCATATGCCTTCAGCTCAGGTCAGGGTGCTGGGATCAGCCCTTGTTGGGCTTTCTGCTCAACGGGAAGTCTGCTTCTCTCTCTGTCCCTCACCCCGCTTGTGCTCTCTCTCTCAAAAAAAAAAAAAAAAAAAAAAAAGGCAGAGATCTATGAATTACCTGACAAAAAAGCAACATAACTGCCTTAAGGAAACCCAATTTGCTACAAGAGAACTCAGGAGACAACTAGATGAAATCACCATGCATGAACAAAATAAGACTATCAACAAAAAGAAAACATAAAAAAGAACCAAACAAAAATTCTAGAGGTCAAGAATAAAATAACTGAATTGAAAATTCATGAGAGAGGATCAACAGCAGACTTAGTCAAGCAGAAGAAATTAACTCAAAGGCAGGCCACTTGAAATTACTGAGTCAGGGGTGCCTGGGTGGCGGTCGTTAAGCGTCTGCCTTAGGCTCAGGTCAGGATCCCAGGGTCCTGGGATAGAGCCCCGCACTGGGCTCCCTGCTCAGCGGGAAGCCTGCTTCTCCCTCTTCCACTCCCTCTGCTTGTGTTCCCTCTCTTGCTGTGTCTATCAAAAATAAATAAATAAAATCTTTAAAAAAAAAAAAAATACTGAGTCAGAGAAAATTTAAAAAAATGAAAAGTGGAAGAAAGCCTAAGACTTATAGAATACCACCAAGCTGATCGATATATGCATTTGGGGAATCCTAGGAGAAGAGAGAATGTGGCAGACAGCTTATTTGAAAAAGTAATGGTCAAACACCTACCAAATGTGAGGAAGGAAATGGACATCTCATTTTAAGAGGTAGGAAGGACTCCAACTATAATGAACCCCAAATGGTAGATACTAAAACCCACTATAATTACTAGCAAAAGTCAAAGACAGAAGGAATCTTGAAAGCAGCAGAAGAAAAATAACTAGTCAGGTACAAGGCAGCTCTCATTAGACTATCAGCAGATTTCTCAGCAGAAACCTTGCAGAAAGACCAGAAAGAAGTGGGACAATATATGCAGGGTGCTGAAAAAAATAACTACCAACCAAAAATACTGTATCTGGCAAAACTGACCTTCAAAAATGAAGAAAAAATAAATTGACCTCCAAGTATAAACAAAAAGCTGATAGTTCATCACTACTAGACCTGCCTTACAAAAAATGCAAAAGCAAGTCCTTCAACTTAAAAAAAAAAAAAAGACTGTAAACAATATAAAATCTTGCAAAAATATGAAGATGTTTGGTAAAGGTAAATATATAGACAAATACAGAATCCTGTAACACTGTAATTGTGGTGAGTAAATCAATTCAAATAAATCTGAAAGATGAAAACATTTTTTAGAACTGTAAATATATGTTGAATGATACAAAAGATAAGAAGATGTAATTTGTGTCATCAATAACAAAAGGGGAGAGAGATGTAAAGGAGTAGAGCTTTCGTATGCAACTGAAATTGCTATCAGTTTTAAACAGATTACAACTGTAAAATGTCTTATGTAATAATCCTCATGGTAAACAGAAAGAAAATGCTTATAGAAGATACACAAAAGAAAGTGAGACAGGAATCAAAGCATGTCACCACAAAAAATATCAATGAAACACAAAGGAAGACCTCACAGGCAAGAAGAAAAAAAAACAACAAGACATACCAAAAACAAAAAAATGGCAATAATTAGTCTTCCCCATCAGTAATTACTTTAAATGTAAGTGGATTAAACTCCCCAATCAAAAGACATAGAGTAGCTGAATGGATTTAAAAAAAGAAAAGAAACAGTTATATGCTACCCTATATTAGATATAAGGATATATAGACTGAAAATGAAAGGACTGAAAAAGAGATCCTATGCAAATAATAACCAAAAAAGAGAAGGAATGGTCTCATACATATATAGCAAATATATATATGAGATATATACACGCACAATCAGAAAAACTTTCAGTCAAAAATTGTAGTAAGAAACACATCATATAATAATAAAAGGGTTAATTCACCAGAAATATATTACAATTATAAATATATGTGCACCTAACAGAAGAGTACCCAGATATGTTAAACAAACAATGACAAAGAACCAAAGAGAGAAATAAATAGTAACACAATAACAGGACATTTTCATACCCACTTTCAATAATGGGGAATATCTACACTGATGCCACAAGAATAAAAAGGATCATAAGAGACTGCTGTCAACGATATATGCCAACAAACTGAATAACCTAGAAGAAATGAATATATTCCTAGAAACATATAATTTAACAGAACAGAATCATGAGGAAATAAAAAATCTGAAGCAGCCTATAACTATTAAAAAGATTGAATCAGTAATCCAAAGCCTCCCAACAAGGAAAAACACAGAACCAGATAGTTTTAATGGAGAATTCTACCAATGATTTAAAAAAGAATTAATAATTAATAAGAATCCCTCTCCAATTCCTCCAAAAAACTGAAGAAAACACTTCCAAACTTATTCCATGAGGCCAGCATTACCCTGATACCAAAATGAGACAAAGAGGAGAAAAATACAGGCCAATATCCCTGATTATTGATGCAAAAACCCTCAATAAAATACTAGTCAAATAGAAGTCAACAATACATCGAAGAGTTATATCATCACCAAGTGGGATTTATTCCTGGAATGTAAGAATGCTTCACCATACAAAAATCAATCAACCTAACACACTCAATTACCAAAATGAAGGACAAAAATAACATGATCACCTCAACTGACAAAGAAAAAGCATCTGACAAAAATCAACATCCTTTCATAATAAAAACACTCAACAAACTAGACAAAGAAGGCAAAGCAAAGGAAACAGTCAACAAAACCAAAAGACAACCGACAGAATGGGAGAAGATATTTGCAAATGACATATCAGATAAGGGGCTAGTATTCAAAATCTATAAAGAACTGATCAAACTCAACACCCAAAGAACAAAGAATCCAATCAAGAAATGGGCAGAAGACATGAACATTTTTCCAAAGAAGACATCCAAATGGCCAACAGACACATGAAAAAGTGCTCAACATCGCTCGGCATCAGGGAAATCCAAATCAAAACCTCAATGAGATACCACCTCACCCCAGTCAGAATGGCTAAAATTAACAAGTCAGGAAACGACAGATGTTGGTGGGGATGTGGAGAAAGGGGAACCCTCCTACACTGTTGGTGGGAATGCAAGCTGGTGCAGCCACTCTGGAAAACTGTATGGAGGTTCCTCAAAAAGTTGAAAATAGAGCTACCATATGATCCAGCAATTGCACTACTGGGTATTTACCCCAAAGATACAAAAGTAGGGATCTGAAGGGGTATGTGCACCCCGATGTTTATAGCAGCAATGTCCACAATAGCCAAACTGTGGAAAGAGCCAAGATGTCCATCAACAGATGAATGGATAAAGAAGATGTGGTATATACATACAATGGAATATTATGCAGCCATCAAAAGGAATGAGATCTTGCCCATTGCAACGACGTGGATGGAACTGGAGGGTATTATGTTGAGCGAAATAAGTCAAACAGAGAAAGACATGTATCATATGATCTCACTGATATGAGGAATTCTTAATTGTAGGAAACAAACTGAGGGTTGCTGGAGTGGGGGGTGGGGTGGGAGGGATGGCGTGACTGGGTGATGGACACTGGGGAGGGTGTGTGCTCTGGTAAGCGCTGTGAATTGTGCACAAGTGTTGAATCTCAGATCTGTACCTCTGAAACAAATAATGCAATATATGTTAAGAAAAAAAAAAAAGAAGAAGAAGGTAGCGGGAGGGGAAGAATGAAGCGGGGGAAATCGGAGGGGTAGACGAACCATGAGAGACGATGGACTCTGAAAAACAAACAGGGTTCTAGAGGGGGCTGGGAGGATGGGTTAGCCTGGTGGTGGGTATTGAGGAGGGCACGTTCTGCATGGAGCACTGGGTGTTATACACAAACAATGAATCATGGAACACTTCATCTAAAACTAATGATGTATGGGGATTAACATAAGAATTAAAAAAAAAAGATTAAAAATCTTCAGAAACATAAAAAAAAAATATGAAGAGCAATGAAAAAATTTAAAAAGAGAGCGAGAGATCTATGCAATATTGTTAAGGAGAACTGGTTTAAGATCTATGTCATGTAAGGGTCACCTGGGTGGCTCAGTCGGTTAAGCTTCCGACTCCTGATTTTGGCTCAGGTCATGATCCCAGGGTTGTGAGATCGAGCCCCAGGTCAGGCTCTGTGCTTAGTGCAGAGTCTGCTTGAGATTGTCCCTCCCCTTCCCCCCACCAAATAAATAAATAAATAAATAAATAAATAAATAAATAAAATCTTAAAAAAAAAAAAAAAAACTAGACAAAGAAGGAAATTACCTCAACATAATAAAGGCCATATATGAAAAGCTAAGATTATACCTAATGGTGTAAAACTGAAAGCTTTCCTTCTAAAATCAGGAACTACGCAAGGATGCCCACTCTTACCATTTCTTTTTAAAACAGTACTGGAAATCCCAGCCAGAGCAATCAAGCAAGAAAAATAAATAAAGGCAACCAAATTGGAAAGGAAGAAACAAAATTATCTCTGTTTGCAGATGACATGATCTTATCTGGAGAAAACCCCAAAGACCCCCCAAAAAACTATTAGAACTAATAAACCAAATTTAGTAAAGTTATAGATACAAAAGTCAGCCAACGCAAAAACCAGTTGTGTTTCTATGAACAATGAACAAAAGGAAATTTAAAAAATATTCCCATTTACAACAGCATCAAAGAGAATAAAATACTTTACCAATAAACTTAACCCGGGAGGTGGAAAACTTGTATAACAGTCCCCCCTTATCCATGGGGGATACATTCCAAGGCCCCTAATGAATGCCTGAAACCACAATAGTGCCAAACTTTTTGTATAATGTTTTTTTCCTATACATACATACTTAAGATAAAATTTAATTTATAAATTAGCCATGGTTAAGAGACTAACAGTAATAATAATGAAATAGAACAATTATAACAATATATTATAATAAAAGTTACATGAATGTGGCCTCTCTCAAAATATCTTATTGTATTATACTCACCCTTCTTCCTGTGATGATATGAAATGATAAAATACCTATATGATGAAATGAAGTGAGGTGAATGACATAAGCATTGTAACGTAGTATTAGGCTACTACTCTGACAATATTTAAGAAGAATCATCTGCTTCCAGACCACAGTTGACCATGGGTAACTGAAACCACTAAAAGCAAAACCACGGATAAGGGGAGACTACTGTACAATGAAAACTATACAAAGTACTGTTGAAAGAAACTAAAGACAGAAATGTAAAGATCCTGTGTTCATGGACTGTAAAACTTGGTACTGTCAAAATGTCCATACTACCCAAAGCAATCTACATATTCAACTCCTATTGAAATCTCAATGGCATTTTTTAATTAAAAAAAAATCTAAAATTCCTGGATATGGAATTTCAATGGAACCCAAACAGCAAAAACAATCTTGAGAAAGAAAAACAAAGCCAGTCTCATACTTCCTGATTTCAAAACATCTTACAAAGCTACAAAAATCAGAACAGTATGGTACTGGCATAAAGATAAGACACACAGACCAATGGAACACATCAGACAACCAAGAAATAAACCCTTACATATATGGTCAAATCAGCTTTGTCACAGGTGCCAAGGCTACACAATGGGGAAAGGAGAGTCTCCCCACAAGTGGTACTGTGAAAACTGGATATCCATATGCAAAAGAATGAAGTTGGACCTTTACATCTTATACTACATTAAAAAAAAAAAAAAAAGTTAACTCATAATGGACTAAAGACCTAAACATAAAACCTGACATTATAAAACTCCCAAAATAAACACAAATAGCTTCATGACATTGGATTTGGCAATACATTCTTGAATATATATATTCTTCCATGTAACACCAAAAGCACACAAAAGCACCATTCTTCAATATAATACCAAAACCAAAAATAGACAAATAGAAAGAACTACAGTGAACTTAACTTCTGTACAGCAAAGGAAACAATCAACTGAGTGAAAAGAGAACATACAGAATATGATCTATTCAATGTCCTGGGTCTGAACACTCCACGTCAGGAAGTAGAAGAACCAGAGGGTTGAAACTGGAAGACAGTAGATGGGCCACAGGACACCTCTCAAAGACAAGGAAAACCAGATGGGATAAGAGAAAGCAAGTAAGAAAGCATACAAAGACTACAACCTGAGGTGGGTGTTTTAATTAACATTAAACAATAAACATTAGCATGCCCAAGAGAATGGGAAGGCGCAGCAAAGCAGAAGTGATTATTAAAGATAAAATGGTTGGGGAATTCCGATACTAGGGAGTTGGAAGTTAAGCATATAAACAAAGACTTCAGGGATCTGGGTTAAAGTGGAAGAGTGTGAGTTCATCAAAGACGGAGAAATGACTGGGAGATCACTAAACAATGAAGACAGAGGATGACATACCCAGAATGCATAGCTTCAAAAGGAGCAGGAATTTTCATGCTGAGAGAATAACAATAGTCCAGAAGCATCAGTGGAGAACAAGAATAACAGTGTGTGGGAAACAGGTCACGGCTTACTGCACCTATAACCTAGCTTCTGTATCTAGTGATGTAGAAACTATTCTTGCCGAGTCATCACTTTTCACTCCTCCTTTTGTTTAACCTTGCTGAGAAATGTAGACCTTCTGGAAATTTACTGTGGGCTTTCAGGACACCATTTCCTGATTTCCTCCTTTCTCTCTGGTTGTTCTTCAGAGACTTCCCTTCCTAATCTGGAAATGTTTATACTCCCCAGGGACCAGCCATTAGACACTTTCTCTTTTAAATTCTCTTTAGGCCATTTCATCTTCTTTCAAGGTAATAATACCTGATGACTTCCAAATGTCTCCTTCAGCATAGTTCAAACTCTGCTTAAGAATCTATAGTACTATTCCAGGTCCTCTATCTTCATATGGGCTCTTTCTTTAAGAAACTTACTGTTTTAAGGAGGTGAAAGCCAGATGATTTTAATATCATAGGAAATACAGAGGTATGGCAATTTAAAGAAAGGCAACTTAGCCAAGGTAAGTCACAAAGGATGACTAGCAGCTGATGAAAAAATTGAAAGAATGTTTTTGGTAATAAGGAAATGAGGGAGTAAAGGCACAAGGGACTGAGAACATCTTGTGACAACTTAAGTTCAACAGTATAATGTTCAAAAAAGGACTCAAAAATATGAAGTGGCAGGGAGGAGCCAGATTATGAGACTTAGTAAGAAATAAGGAATTCTGATTTTAGTCAGCAGAGCAGTAATCTAATAAAGGCAACTTTCTCCCCATAAAAATGCACATGTACTCCACCTTGCAAAAAATTTCAGAAGATTCACATACCATTCATAAACCACTAAATAAGAACACCTGCAATACAATAAGCAAGTCAATGACTAAGTCAAATCTGCCTTTATAACTAACTACATTTTGTAAACTGGGATCAAAGCTGGCAAAAGTGGAGACAGGCAATCCAGTTAGGTGATGACTACCGTTAGAGACCAGGGAAAGAAAGTAGTAGTAGCAGGAATGAATAGAAGGAAACTAATGCAAGAAATATTTAAAAGATGTAGTTTGTAGGGGGTAAATGAATGAAAAGAGCTAAATGCCTAGGTTTCTGTCATGGGCAACTGGGTAGAAGGTAGTGCTACAAACTGAAAATAACAAAAACAATGAACATTCATTAAACTACAGTGAATGTTTTTTGTTATGGTGTGTCCCTTAATACTTACAATTATCCTAGGAAGGAGACTGGAGAAGCCAATAAAGGACCTAGTAAATCAGAAAGTCCTGCTTTTAAGTAATTTAGGGGGAAAGACATCCTTTTCCTTTCACTGACCTCTTTTAGCCTTGAATCCCATTTATAGCTAACAATTTCTATGTAATAAAAGTACACCATTCCCATTAATGTTTCTTAAAACCTTTTTAGGGACACATAAGATATAATGAATAAAATGCATAATTCACAGATTCTAAAAACCCTTTTATTAGAGTACCTCAACAAAAATAGCCAGGTTCTGGGGCACCTGGGTGGCTCAGACGGTTAAGCGTCTGCCTTCGGCTCAGGTCATGATCCCAGAGTCCTGGGATCGAGTCCCACATCAGGCTCTCTGCTCCTTGGGAGCCTGCTTCTCCCTCTGCTTCTCTCTCTCTGTCTCTCATGAATAAATAAATAAAATCTTTAAAAAAAAAAAAAAATAGCCAGGTTCTGCTTATTCTACTTTCTGGGAAGACTCAGCCAGAGGCAGTTCATCTACTCATCCATCTCTACCATGAACAAGAAGTGTGATACCTTCTATTTAAAAGAGAATGTATAGGGGTGCCTGGGTGGCTCAGTCAGTTAAGCGTCTGACTCTTGATCTCGGCTCAGGTCATGATCTCAGGGTTGTGAGATCCAGCCTGCAGGCTCCGCACTGGGTGTGGAGCCTGCTTAAGATTCTCTCTCCCGGGCACCTGGGTGGCTCAGTTGTTAAGCAGCTGCCTCTGGCTCAGGATTGAGTCCCACATCGGGCTCCCTGCTCAGTGGGAAGCCTGCTTCTCCCTCTCCCACTCCCCCTGCTTGTGTTCCTGCTCTCGCTGTCTCTGTCTCTGTCAAATAAATAAAATCTTTAAAAAAACAAACAAAAAAAGATTCTCTCTCCCTCTGCCTCTCACCCCCCTCAAAAAAAAAGGTAAAAGAGAATGTATATAAGCTTACATGATGTTTCATTTGGTAGAAAAGTAAACAGACTATGACTCAGGCCACTTCTATGCCTAACACTTTTCATTACCTCCTATGTCTATCAGGAGAAAACCCAGGACTTTTCAGTAGTATCAAGGCCTTTCACTATCTGATCAAGGCTTTCTACTTCCAGCTACATTTGTTAGCACATCTCCCCCCATCTCCTAGATCTACATTCCAGCAATACAGAACTTCCTACAGTTCAAAGGACTTGTCCCTGCTGTCTTCATTGGCTCCAGGTCTCAGAAGTTTTCTTCTTACCTAGAATACTATAATCCCTATTTATACCAAGTCATCCTCAAAGACTCAGCTTAGATATCATTTCCAAGATGATTACATACCCCTTCTCTGCTCCCACAGCAACCTGTACCTACTCTCAATACACCTCATTATAACTGCCTATTATTTCAATGGCAACCTCCCTGAGACACATGACCAAATAACTTCTTTACAGTTATATTCTCAGAACCTAGCAAATTACAAAACTTTAGTAAGATCCTTCAATTTCTCTTCTCTTAACAGTGTCAAACAACCCTACCTTTTTCTAGTACTTAACCATAACACCTCCCAGTTTCAGAAAAAGGAACCCTCAGTGCACTGTTGGTTGGAATGCAAACTGTGCAACCACTTGTGGAAAACAGTATGGAGTTCCCTCAGAAAATTTAAAACAGAATTACCATATGATCCAGTAATTCCACTACTGGGTATTTACCCTATGAAAACATTAATTCAAGAAGATATTCACACCCTATGTTCACTACAGCATTATTTACAATAGCCAAGATATGGAGGCAATCCAAGTGTCCATCCATGGATGAATGGATAAAGATGTGGTGTGTGTATCTATACGTCTAATATCTATGTGCGCACACACATACACAAATGGAGTATTACTCAGCCATAAAAAGGAATGAAATCTTGCATTTGCAACAACATGTATGGATCTAAAGGGTATAATGCTAAGTGCAATAAGTCAGTCAGAGAAAAACAAGTACTATCATTCATATGCAGAATTTAAGAAACAAAACAAAACAAATAAAAAAGAGACAAACCAAAAAACAGACTCTTTACAGAGACCAAACTGATGGTTACCAGAGGGGATGGTAACCAAGAGTGTGGAGAGAGATGAAACAGGTAAAGGAGATTATGAGTATATACTTATTGTGATGAGCAATGAGTAATGCAAAGAACTGCTGAATCACTATACAGCATCTGAAACTGACCTAACACTGTATGTTAATTATACTGGAATTTAAAACAAAGTGGAACAAAAATAAATAAAAATAAGTATTTTTTTAAAAAAACCTCCCAGTTTCATAGGTGTATCAGAAGTATAAAAAGAATATGCAAAGGAAAGAACATGACATCAGAATCTATAGGAGAGGATCTTGAAAAAAGATCTCTATCTGATTAAAGAGATTTGTATCTTTTACTTCAGAGTGTACTTCAAGATGTTATTTAATCCATAAATGCTATTATACACATTAAGTATACCTCAACTGGAAGTTAAACAGAAATATTTTCTCCCATTCCATATAGAAAATAAAAGCATCCAAGCTATATCTCAATTTCTGACTTCTCAGTTCCACACAGAAGAGCTAGGAAGCTGCTACTCCAATCTAATAACAAGTAAAAAGCTGAACAAACTAAAAAATTAGTAACTCTTCTTCTCCTGAGAGAGAGAGGAATATAGAACAAAATGCTGCCCCAAGACTGGAGAGAAAGGCAAATACAGGGAGCCATGGCTTACTGAAGCAGAGAGCAGGAAATTGCCAGAGGGACCTGTGATGTGATAGGAAAACCTAAACTCCATGCACAAATTCCTGGAGGTTCAGCACAGAAAAATCTAATCATTAAAAACTCCAGGGGGACTTAGTCCCAGCAGAGCCCCCATAATTTTGTGATATTTATATCAAGAAGCTTGACTACGTTCTCAGAGCAAATGTTGTAGAAAAATCCCCTCATGCTTCTAGCAGGGGAACGAAAAAGGAACCATTAAGAGATACACCAGAGCACTTTATTCTTAACAAGGCTTGGCCTCAGAAGAAACTAGTTAACCCAAGCCTAATCCGCCAGGTACTCTCAGAGCCTAACTGACCTGTGTAAGAGAAACATCCAACTCCAGCCCACTCTAGTCATCCTGTTCCACTTAAGAGGGAAGGAAAAAAATGAGGAATATTTATGAAGTTCACAATCCAGAGGCACAGGCAGGCTCACTAGAAGACTGAGACCGAAACATAGGACTGTAGAATGCTTTCTTTTCCCCTTACACCTCACCACCATATTACTAAAGGCCTATTTATAGCAATTCCTTTTACCTGGGAAATCATACGCAGCTAGCAATAAAAATTATGAGGCATACTAAAGGCAAAAAAAACACTGTCTGAAAAGATAGCAAGCATAAGAACTAAATACAGCAGGGATGTTGGAATTATCACACCAAAACTTTAAAACAATTATGATTAATATGTAAGGCTCTAATGGATAAAGTAGATGGCATGAAAGAACAGTTAAGCAATGTAAGCAGAGAAAAATCAAAGACCCAAACAAAAAAAGCCAGAGTTCAAAAATACTGTAACAGAAATCTTTGATGAGCTTAATAATGAACTGGAAACTGAAGAAGAAACTCTGAACTTGAAGATGTATCAAAAGAAACTCCAACAAATGAAAAGCAAAGAGAAAAATGACTGACAAAAACAGAATATGCAAGGACTGTGAGAAAACTACAAAAGTAGTATACATAATGGGAATATCAGAAGAAGAAAGTGAGACAGAATCAGAAGAAATATCTGAAACAATAAAGACTGAGAATGCCCCCTTTTTAATTAATATCAGACACCAAACCACAGATCCAGGAAACTCAGAAAACACCAAGGATAAATGTAAAAAAACAAACAAAAATGAAACAAAATGAAACAAAACCTCTCCAAAACAAAACAAACAAAAACAAAAAAACCCACACCAAAACCCACAAAAAAAATACACCCAAAACCAAAAAACTATGCCTAGGCATATCACTTTCAAACTACAGATAATCAAAGAAAAAATTAAAGATTATTTTGTTATTATAAGGTACTCACAACTCCCTATGATATGATATAGTGTTATTTAAAAGTAGACTAGGTTAAGATATAAAAACTCTAAGGGCACCTGGGTAGCTCAGTCAATTAAGCAGCCAACTTTTGATTTTGGCTCAGGGCATGATCTCAAGCCCCGTGTCAGGCTCTGCACCCATCAGGGAGTCTGCTTGAGATTCTCTCCCTCTCCCTCAGCCCCTCCCTGCTTGTGTGCTTGTTCATTCTCTCTCACTCTCAAATAAATAAATGAGTCTAAAAAAAAAAAAGAGAGAAACTCTAGGACGACCCCAAAAAGAAAAGTAAAAATGAAGGGTAACTCTACTTACAAAGGAGAGAAAATGGAACAATATGCTCAAGTAAAACCAGAAAAGGAAGAAAGAAGACAAAAACAAAAAAAGAACAAGGGCAACAAATAGAAAACAGTAACAAAAATGTTAGGTATTAATCCAACTATATCAATAATCACTTTATTTTTTTTTTAAATTTTATTTATTTATTTATTTGTTTATTTGGGAGAGACAGAGAAAGAGAGTGGGGGAGAAGCAGAGGAAGAAGGACAAGCAGACTTCACACTGAGGGCAGAGCCTGATGCGGGGCTTAATCCCAGGATCCTAAAATCATGACCCAAGCTGAAATCAAGAGTTGGACACTTAACCAACTGAGCCACCCAGGCACCCCAATAATCACTTTAAACATGAGTGGTCTAAATGCATCACTTGAAAGACAGATTGCCAGAGTGGATCAAAAAATAAGATCCAACTATATACTATTTACACTTTAAACATAAAGATACAGATTAAAAATAAAGAGAAAAATGTATCATGCTAACAATAATCAAAAGAAAGTTAGAGTAGCTACACTAATTGCAGACAGAACCAACTTCAAAGCAAGGTAAATCATCAGAGTTAAAGAGTGGCACAACATAATGATAAATAGATCAATTCTCTAAGAAGACATAACAATCCTTATTGTGTAGGTACCTAACAACAGAACATCAAACTACATAAAAACTGAACTACAAGAAAAAACAGACGAACCCACTATAGTAGTTGCAGACTTCAACATCCCTCTATCAGAGATGGACAGATCCAGCAGGCAGAAAATCAGTAAAGACATAGTTGAACTCAACAGCACCATCAATCAACTAGGCATAATCGACATCTCTGGACTACTTCACCCAACAACAGCAGATTACACATTCTTCTTAAGCTCACATGGAACATGCATCAAGATATATCATATTCAGGGCCATAAAATATACTTAACAAATGTAAAAGAATAGAAATCATACAATGTCTACTCTCAGACTACAATAGAATTAAACCAGAATCAGTAACAGAAAGATAACTGGAAAATCTCAAAATACATGGAGATTAAACAAGTCAACAAAGAAATCGCCAGAGACACTAAAAACTCTTTTGAACTAAATAAAAATGAGAACACAATTTATCAAAATTTTGGGATGCAGTGAAAACAGTGCTTAGAAGGAAATTTATACTTTGAATGCATGTATTAGAAACAAAGATAAAAAATTAATCATCTACACACCCACCTTAATAACCAGAAAAAGAGCAAATTAGATCCAAAATAAGCAAAAGAAATAATATTATAACACAAGTCCATGAAATTGAAAAATGGAAACCAACAGAGAAAAATCAACAAAAGCTGGTTCTTTGAAAAGATTAGTAAAATCAATACTCCTCTAGCCAGGCCAACTAAGAAAAAAAAAAAAAAAAAAAGAACACAAATTACTAGTATTACAAATAAAACAGGGACATCACAACAGATCCCATGAACATTAAGAGGATAAAAGATATACTATGAATAACTCTATGCCCACAAATTTGATAACCTAGATGTAATGAACCAATTTCTTAAAAGACACAATCTGCCAAAACTCTGAGGAGAAACAGACAACCTGAAAGGCCTATATCTGATATGAAAACTGAATAAATAAAAGACTTTCCAAAACAGAAAGTGCCAGAACCAGATTGGTTCACTAGTGAATTTTACCAAAAATTTAAGGAAGAAATTGTACCAGTTCCCTACCATCTCAGAGGATACAAGCTGTATCTCCATAATCTAATCTGATTAAAAGGTTTAGCTTTAAAAGCAGTATTACCTTGCCACTTAAGACAACACTGACGGACCTAGAGGGCAGTATGCTAAGTGAAATAAGTAAGACACAGAAAGACAAAGACAGTATGATTTCACTTACACGTATAATCTAAAAAAAAAAACAAAAAAACAAAACGAAACAAAACAAAAAACCGGACACAAACAAACAAAAAGCAGAAACAGACCCGTAAATACAGAGAACAAACTGGTGGCTGCTGGGGGAGAGGGGATGGGCAGGGTAGTGGGAGAACCAAACTGGGGAATGGGAGGTACAGGATTTCAGTTATGGAATGAAGTCATCACAGGGATGAAAGGTACAGCACAGGGAATACAGTCAGTGGTACTGTAATAGCATTGTAGGGTGACAGATGGTAGCTACACTTGTGGTGGGTGTGGTATAATGCAGAAAGCTGTTGAATGACTATTACCTGAATCTAATGTAACACTATGTGTCAACTATATGTCAATAAAAAATAAAATGCAAATTTAAGAAATTAAACTTTATATACCTAAAGAAATAAATAAAATAATATTTTGGTTATTGTTTGTTTTTAAAAAAGGCTCACACTTCCTATCAAATGATAGAATGCACACAGAGTACTGAGCATAGTGGCTTGTCATACGGTAAGTGTTCAAGACGTTAGGTGCTACTACACAAGTTCTATGGGCTGTGTACGTATTTATCACTTACTAACACATAAACTGATGCCAGAAAATTCTTCCTACATTTCTGTAAGGGAATTAAAAAGGCAGAAATAAACATTTTGCATTAATTTAGTAATTTCACTCTTTCACATATTAAGTATTTACAACCTATTGTAGACCAGGCACTCTCATTAGGCTTCCACTCTAGAATTAAATGAACCAGACAACAAAGAAATCAATATGCAACAAAGAAATCAATATGCAACAAAGAAATCAATATGCATCAAGTCAAGTGACATTAAATTCCATGATGATAAGTCTAACAGGGTAAGGGTAATAGAGAACACAGAACATGACCATTCTTTGATGAAGTTGGTCAATGAGGGCCTCTCTGATAAGGCATCATTTGAGCAGAGAGCTCTAAGGCAACTAAAAGGAGCCATGTGGATATCAGAGAAGGGTCACAAACAATAGGCCCCAGTCTCAAGAACATCAAAACATAAGGGCAAGACCATAAAGCCAGTGCAAAGACGAGCAAGAGAAACGGAAAGGCCACACAAGTGCAAGGGAGCTCATACAGGGCCTTGCAGATCCTCAGATTTTACTCTAAGGTGGGAAGCCTTTGAAAGGTTTTAATCATAAATAACATGGTTTAACTTTGATTTTAAAAAGATCACTCTGGGGAGGCCTAGGTGATGGAGTCGGTTAAGCATCCAACTCTTGGTTTCAGCTCAAGTCATGATCTCAGGGTTGTGGGATCGAGCCCTGTGTCAGGCTCCCACATTCAGCATGGAGTCAGCTTCAGATTCTCTCTCCCTCTGCTTCTCCCACTCATGCTCTCTCTCTTTCTCTAAAATAAATAAATAAATCTTTAAAAAAATCACTGGCTGCTACACAGAAAATACACTGAAAGGGGCAAGTATGGAAGCAGCAAGACTACTGGGAAACAATTTCATTCTTTTGGCAAAAGACAATGGCTTTGGGCGCCTGGGTGGCTCAGTTGGTTAAGTGACTGCCTTCAGCTCAGGTCATGATCCTGGAGTCCCAGGATCGAGTCCCGCATCGGGCTCCCTGCTCGGCAGGGAGTCTGCTTCTCCCTCTGACCCTCCTCCCTCTCCTGCTCTCTTGTCTCTCATTCTCTCTCTCTCAAATAAATAAATAAAATCTTAGAAAAAAAAAAAAAAGACGATGGCTTTAATCAAGAGTGATAGAGGTAGAAATGGTGTAAAAAGACAAGTGGTTGAATTATGATATTTTAAAGGTGGAGCCAACATGATTTGTTGATAATTTGAGTGAGACAAACAGAAATCAAAGATGCTTCCTAAGTTTTGGATGAACTGGAAGAAAAAAAAGAGTTGCTACCAACTGAGATAGCAAAAAGATAACAAGACAAGTAGATTTGAGAGGATGAAAATCAAGAACTATTTTGGACTTGTTAAGTTTGAGAATCAGACATTCAATTATTAGATAGATGAGTCTACAATTCAGAGGGTAAACTGGAGTTGGAGATAGAAATATGAGAGTTGATAAAGCTCTTAACTAGAAAGAACAGATAATGATGGGTCTGAGACCTGGGTCTTAGGTCCTACCAACATTTAGAGAAAACTAAGTGTTTATTTAAATAGCTTTGATATATATGGAATCATAAATCACTTGATACGTTTACTCCTGTTTCATTTACTGTCTTGGTTATACACCTGAAAACAACCTAAGCATTAAAGATAGGGGTGGAGAGTATATACCAAAAGATGAGAAATCTGAAGTTATTAGAAACTGCTTTGAAATCATTAAAAAAATTAAAGTCTAAATTAATATGTGCAAAAAGATGCCACGAATATATAAGTTTAAACAAAATAGAAAATATACATATAACTGGATAAAAAGATCTGGGTTATTTTGTTAGTTCTATTTCTAGGCTAAACTACAGAATGGCATGCAAATGTTAAAAATGTTTACTATGTTTTTCTGCACCCCAGAGAACAGATAACACTAAAAATTCTTAAAAACAAACAGGTATATTCTTTAATTTTACATAATTACCATTTAAAATGCACCCAAGATGTTCCCTAGTTAAAAGATGCCAAATGCAAATGTGCCTGCAAGTGCCCCCCAAAAAATCATACTTCAATAAATTTAAGATGCTGCCATTAATCAAAGACCCTAGCTAATTCTTAGATAAAACCAAGAATCTTCATTATCTATTCTGTAAATCAAGACTCACGAAATTATGGTAGAACAAACGCTGACCTACTCACCTTACTAAACTACTGCCTGGTATGGTTTCCAAAGGTATAGGAATTTGAGAAATGGGGGCAGACATGAAGACTTAGAGCTACATTACAGCAATTATGTCTGGAACCTTACACACCATTATTGAGACATCGTGGTAGGTCTGATTTCCTGCTATTCTACCTTAACACGGTTAAGTTAAACAGTGTAAGTTTGCTGAACTCAACCAGAACTTAATACCAGAGCTTCATCTGGAATCTTGTGACAAATATCCTATCATGCCTCACATTACTGCCATCCTTGATTTTTACTACAAAGTACCAAGCTTCACCTACCCTTTTCTATTCTTTATTATTGATTTGTTCCACTAATCTAACTCTACTAAGATCTCTAGAAAAACATTTAAAATACAGGTTGTCCCTAATCTTCAAATGCTTCATATAATGGTTCCCCAACCTCTTAGCTTTCACTAAAGCCTGGATTACCCCAAAAGACACTACTTATCTTGTATCCCTTTTCTGTGAACTTTTTCATAGACAACTAAAACCCGTAAGTCCATTATTACTCTTCTAATTCCTTGTATTTAAAACAATGTCCATCTAAACAAAATAAAACATAACACAAATACAACTTACACTTTGAAAGTCATGTTATCTACCTCAATACGTTTCCCCTCTTCTGGTAAATTATACCCATTATACTAAAGGCTCCATTTTGCCCCCAGTTACATCACCAGCAAGCCAACTTCGACGTCTGTATTCATGATCTATCCCAACATTTTAGCCCCCTCTCACCCAAAATACTTACTTTTCTTCAAAAAGCTTCACTTCCTCTCTATATCAGCCAATCACCACCGTAAGCATATTAAACGCCCAACCCTTGATCATCATCATCATCATCTATATCCTTCTAAAAATTTCATTTACACTGAACTATCTCTTTGACCTATCAGGCTTTTATAACCAACCCAACACTTCTACCTGGCCCCACAACCTATCCAATTATGGCCAACACCAATGACATATAAACTCAACTACTTCAGTGTTAACAACCTATGCCCATGCCATTAGTGGTTTTGTCCTATCTGCTCTGCTAACACCCAACCTTGAAATACCATGCCTCTTTTCTGGCTATAAAAGTCTTTAAACTCCAACTATGATAAGTTTCCTAACTTCAACTGGCCACTCAGTAGCATGAGACTCAATAATATTTGGTCTACTTCTTCACCCATTCCCCCTAGACGCTTTCCAAGTTTTCATAGTATCCTCAAGTTCGCTAATCAAACTCTGTGTTCCACAAAATACTATTAAAACATATTTCTTAAAAAGTTACATGGTCACAAAGCTATAATTAAAAAAAACACTTCATCAGGATGGCAACTATCAAAAACAGATAATTACAAGTACTGACGAGAATGTGGAAAAATTATAACCCTTGGTTGGAATGTAAAATGGTATAGTCACTGTGGAAAACAGTATGGAGGTTCCTCAAAAAATTAAACAAAGAATTACCATATGATCCAGCAATCCCACTTGTGGGTATATACCCAAAGAAATGAAAGCAGGGTCTCAAAGAGATACTTGTACACCCATGTTCATGGCAGCATTATTCATTATAGCAAAAACATGAAAGAAACCCAAGTGTCCATCGATGGGTGAAAGGATAAACAAAATGCCATACACACACACACACACAAAAGAATATTATTCAGCCATAAAAAGGAAGAAAATTCTGACATATGCGACAATGTGGATGAACCTTGAGGACATTATGCTAAGTGAAATAACCCATCACAAAAAGACAAATGTAAATGATTCCATTTACAGGGGACAGAGCAGTCAAAATCATAGACCTAGAAAGTAAAATGATGGTTGCCAGAGGATAGGTTGAAGGGGGAATAGTTCCAGTATTGCAAGATGAAGAGTTGTAGAGATGATGGTGGCAATGGCTGTACAACAATATTAACATAACTGAATTACACAGTTAAAAATAATAAAGATGGTCAACTTTGTTATGTGTTATTTTACCACAAAAAAATTTTTAGAAAAAAAAAGTTACATACACACATAAATTTGAAAAATACATCTTATAGTCCCTTGTTGGAGATTCACAATGTTTAAGCACTTCAAAGTATATTTCCACTGTTTTCAGTAAAGAAACCTGTTTAACTCTGCAGTTTCCGAACTTAACAATTGAACCTCCTTTTCAAGAAGTATCTAGTATCATCTCAAAGGAGACAGAAACAGTGGTGTAATAGACCTAAACGAATTTACTGAGAAAATACTGCAGGTAAAAATGACCTTGACGTCTCCATTCTCACCTACAAACACAGTTAACATCACATATCCATCTTTACCTCCTTCTAGTTTCACAAGATGGGCTCTTTGCTCTTACTCCAGAGCAATCCCTATACCTATATTCTTCATTCCAACCCTTACTACCTCAAAAACTTCCTTCAATAATTACCACCTTCCCATTACCTTAAACTTCTTAATTTCTTACAACCAATACTGAAGTCTTACCTATTTCACTTTCCAAATATTTTTCTTACACATCCAGAGAACGTTATCTTGAATTCCTATTCTGTCACTGTCCTTTTTAAGGCTTTTATTGACTGAACTGCTGAAGCCCTGGTCACCCTACCACCACACACTTCTCTTCAATTCTGTTTCTCTCCTGCCAAAACTATTAAAATTTTATGTCTAACAAGGTTACTACTCCTTCCTCAGCAAATTCTTTATTGACTCCCAAATACCAAAGAGACAGGCCTAGGTCTTTCACATACCATGCAAGGCTCTAGCCCTTTCTCTCAAGTCTTACCTCCTTCATTTTCCTGCCTTTCAGTTAGTTTATGATCTAAAAATCCTCAACTGCCTACTGTTCCCTATGCTCACTATGCCGCTTTATAACTTCACCCATACTTCTGCCTAGAACAACCCTGCTGATGCCTTCCACTAACTCCAAGTTACACTTTAAGATTTAATTTGGCCTACCCTGGCCACCCTACTTCCCTGCCACATGGATTAGGTTCCTACTGTACACCCAGGTAACCCAGTACTCCTTTATGTTCCCGCTGCATCCTGGGTATCCTTCTACCACAGTGACTAAAGATTTGTTTCTCTTTCATACTGAATAGACTATAAAATTCTGTGGGTTAGGAACTAATTATTACGCATCTCTGTTATCCACAACACACCACCAGCTGAATAGTGAGTATTTAATAAATGATTGTTAACCTGAACTCTTTCCCCTCTCTATTTCCACACAACTGCCAGGTAACCAAAAACACATTATAATGCAGGAGTATACAACTATCTACCTAAAAGTAGAAATCTAGCGACATGGTACCAAAGTTCAGAGGTATTTATTTGGTAGGAAAAATAGTAGGCACACTCCTCTCTCCCATTTTTTAATGTATTACTCTCTCATAACTAGAAATAATTTTCAAATAATTTAATACCTTTAAAGCAATCTAGGGTAACTTAAAAGACACCACAGCCGCAACCAAGTTACACTTACATTCGGCTAGCTTCGATGTCGTCAGACTGAGGTTCTCCTGGCGATCTGTAAAATGCAATTGAGGAAAGTTAAGCAAAACATTCCATATTCCAAAAATGGGCAGACATGTTATATTAGTAGACAAATTTGAAAACAAGATTTAATCGTTAACATTTTAAAAGTAACTAAAGATTTTAACAGAAGAAAAAAGTGATCAAATCAGATTGCCATTCAACACGTTTATTATAAAAGCTGGACTAATAAAAAAGTCAGTGCATTTTTTTAAGGAAAGGAAACTGTAAACACTATTTAGATACCAACATACAAAGGAGTAAAATGTATAATAAATCATAATTATTCACAAAGTCAAATATTTATAATAAAAACATACAACTATGAAACTTTCTACAGCCAACTATTGGTTATCCAAAATATCAAAAGTATTCACTGGTATTCACAGTCCCAAACTATATTTAGATCAGGGGTCAGCAAACTATTTCCTGGGACAACAAACTAAGGCCTGGGTCAGGCACCTATTTCTGTAGTATTAGAATACAGCCACAATTCTCATTCATTTACATACATTGTCCATGGCTGCTTTGACACTGCAAGAGCAGAGGTGAGAAACTGACAAGAGATATATGCCCCACAAAGCCTAAAGTATTTATTATCCGGCCTGTTGAGAAAAAGTTTGCTAACTTCTGCTCTAGATAATTCAAATTTTAATCTAATAGCCTTAGTGAATTTTGAGACACTTTAAGTCAGATTTACCATTCTAATCACGATTATCTTGGTTCAACAATGAAATTAACCTTCCCTGAAAATGTACTGGCAAAATGCATTACCTATCAAAAGTGTACCAAGCTGGGGTATTAAAATTTTACTATGGATAATTGTGAACTGATTTCAGTTATAAATAGTTGCCAGTTGTTTTCTATTATTTTTTAATATACTATTACTATCTTGAATAGAAATATTCAAAATTCTAAGACATTAAAAAGTCTTACTTTCATTTTGGGGTACGAATGAATTTTGCCTATTCCTACCATGCTGTTAAAAAAATAAATTCCTGTTACCCTATTCAGTTTTATAAACAGCATTGGTCAATGTATACTAAGTTAAATCAACATAATCTTGATTGCTAACACTCAAATTCTCAAAAATTTTTTTAGAGATCAAAAACTAAATTTTCCAAATGACATTACAATGACCTGATCCGTAAATTTATCACTGACTTGAGACTTCTAATTGTGAACAACTTTAACAAAAGAATCTTAAAATTAGAGCCACCAGCCAAAAAAAAAAGAAAAAAAAGAAACAAACTGTTCTCCACATTTCTTAGCTTTTAAAAATCTTACTTCTTTATTAGATTTTCAAAATTACCCCTCACTGCAGTTCATTTAGAGTCCAAGGACAAGAATGCAAAAAAAAAAAAAAAAAAAAGAGAGAGAGACTCCAGCAGCTCAAATATTTTAGATCCTCTTTGCAGTATATTTACATTTTCAATTTTGCACAAAGTTATATTAGAACTAAAAATTGGGGCATGCTGGAGGTGACAGTGACTTGGCACTGACACAAATGCAAAAATTTCACTCCACCCTCTCCCCCAGGGAGCAAGCAAATCACCTTTGTGACACACCTGGTCTCCACCAGCCTTGTGGGTAAGTACCCCAAGATTGCTTCCAAACTTGTTTGTATGTCTCAGACAGAAGAGCTAAAAACTGATGATAACCCCATGTACCAGCTGACTCATTTTTGAAAGTGCGACCCTCCAGCATCAGATGTCATACTGTAAGGAGGCAGAGCAGGCTTGCAAAACAAAAAATAAACCTGCTGGCACTAAGGGAAGAGAGGCAGATTAGAAGCTTTCAAACACGCAGGCGGCAAAACTTTCAAAATTAACAGGGATAGAGAAAGAGAGAGGGGAAAAAAATGAGGACACAATGACAGGAAAATTAAAATACTACTGCAAAAAGGTAAGACACAAGCAGAGGGAAAACAAATCCGAGTCTTAGAAGCACAATATATAACTGCTACAAAGTTTTGAGAAATGGGATAGAAGTTAAATACATCATCAAAAGGTAACTACACTGTTTTCCAATTTCTGTTCCCTAAACAAGAGAATATGTAAACATTAGCATCAAATTGTCACCAAATTATTATAAATATAGTGGATTACCATTTAATATTAACATATATTCAAGTGAGCTACAAAAAAACATTTATTTGTCAAACCAAGTAATTAAACCAATTCAGTCTAACAGAAGGACAAAAGAATAAGGAAGGAATGAAAGAGTATTACCCTAAAACAGGTCTATCCTGGGTCTCATAAACATGGTTATTAGCCCAACCTGTTTTCTACTCAAAATGGAAATTGTTTTTAATTAAAAGAAAAGTGAATATACAAAAAACTAACAGAAACACTTTTCTGGCGGTTATAAGTAATAGTACATGTCTGAATAAATTTCTAGTCATTCTGCTTATATTGCTGTAACACTGTAAATAACTTACCAAAAAATATCCTAAAGTTAGCATTCATTTCCAAAACTATGAAATTATCTAACATCTACCAATTGTTTCAAAGCTTTACTTTGGCCACTAAAGAGTCTCTTTATTCATCACTGTCGAGTTTTGGAAGTAAGGATCTAGTACATGTTCATAACTTTACCAAATTCAGGATATAACCAAAGAGGAAAAAAAAAAAAAGGTACTGACTCAGGTTAACCTAAAATTTGTCACAATAACAAACCAGAAAAAAAATTTTAAAACAAATAGTTAGTAATATTAGAAAATAAAAAGTATTGGAAGTCTCTATTTTAGGGTCTTGATTTGGATCACAGAAAAGTGATCACAAAATGCCTCCTAATCTAAATACTGCAGCATGAGCCAGAACATTCAAATGGAGGCTCATTTCCAATAATAATGGGTGCAGCTTGTCCAGCCTGCAAGTCACTCCTTTTACCTCCACTGCAACTCTTTAGGAAAGAAAATCACACCAGTTTTATTAAAATTGTAAAAATTTCTAGAGAAGCATTTTAGTTAAAACTCTCACCACATAAAATGCACACTGAGAATTTTTTCATAGTTTTTATAATGTTCATAATAACATATTTAAAAACTTGAAATTTTTGAGAAATACCTTCCTGTTTACTTATACACACAGAACTGGGGGGAAAAAGCATAAGATATTTTAGGAAGGATATTTAATGGAGAAGCGCATTAACACTTAGGTAAACTATTCACATTATTCCTGCCAACTATACATTTTCTTCATTTTTTACAGCACGTATTTTACTTTACAATAACAGCCTTTTAAAGGCTGTAAAATAACATTCAAAATTACCTTTTACAAGCTGTGGCCATTCGGTGACATCAGGGTGATCACAGCTTTGAGTCACTGATTAAAAACAGGTTGTCACACCAGTCTAGCTGCTAACTTGATCTGAGCGTAGGTTTAATAACTCTAACAAATTAAACAAATCTTTAGTTAGAACACTTTAATATATAAACCCAATCCATCGTTCAAAAAATAATCTTCAAAGCTTCAAATTAGGTGTCAATGCAACATTCATCAGAAGAGTAATTATTATAGAAATGCTTTTAAGGACTATTTTCCAGCATTATTTTTCCCCTTAAATGATCTCTTGAGAAAATGTGGTGATACTCTCTTGTACTTTTATGGAGTGTTACAGTTTACAATGCACTTTGGTCAACAGTATCTTGCTTGAGTCTCATGACAACTTTGGTTCTACCTCATCAGGGCAGATACTACAGGAAGAATTTAAGAAAACAAACAAAAAACAAACTAAGCAGACTTAGAGTGATTAATTGACTTGCCCAAGATTTTAGAATTAGTGCAGAAGCTAAGATTAAAACTCAAACCTACCGATTTCCTATCCAGGGTTAGAATTTTTTGGTCTTAGTTTTACTATAGGAGAGTTTCATAAGTTATGTATATGTAATGGAGCAAAGATTTAGAATATGGCAATTGTTTAAATGAGACTAACAGTCATAGGGTTTTCCAGGTAATCAAATGCTTAATGAATAATTATATACATACACACACACACACACACAAAGTCTAGTCCTACTTATTCTATATTTAAATAAGGTAATCTAACATTAGCCCAAACATCTTGGGTACTTCATGAAAATCTTTTCTATTCTTTCTCAGCCATAAATCCACTAATACTCAATTTCATGAAGAGATTGGCAAAATATAAAAATATGTCCTCCTCCCTCAACCTAGTATCTTTTGATTCCCTTACGTGGCCTTAGCTGAACTTTCTTGATTGTCATGGTTCAAATTTATCAGATATCCTAATCCTATATAATTCTGGCAAAGATCTACATCTGAAATATCCCAGTATTGAGAACTCATTTTGTGCAGCTAGTTTTCCCCTTAATTATTTCCCTACCAAACTGTATATCCAGGCCAAATCTGAAAAGTGAACTAAGGAAAAATGAGAAAATTAAGAGGGAGAAAAAAATACCCTTGACAGTTAACTAAATAAAATAAAATAAAATACCCTTTGATAGTCACTTCAAAGTGACAAGAGACAACTACAGATGGTGGTTACCAGCATGGACCCAAAACTCAATATAAAATAGTAAGGTATACGAAGAGAAGACTTGAAATATCAGTGCTTAGGCCCATACCTCTACAGCAGCCTATAAACTTGGGTTTCAAATTCAAATAAAGGTGAGGGTTGGCCTTAATATATATAAATAACTTTAGGTGACTTCAATAAATGGGACTTATAATCCCTGGAAGAAATAATACAATTTCCCTATCATAGCTACATGTCTCCTAATAAGAGCCTAGGACATTCCTGAGGCCACATGAGGAAGAGGCAATGGCGTCCCTGAAATGAACCATGTTCCCTCTTGGGTTCTCTCTCATAATACTAAATGTGTATATAGATTTAGAAGATCCAAATAAGTCTAACTTTCTAATCTGTCAACGTCTTAAGTTAAAATACCTCTTAACTAATCAACGGAAGTAAATTAATTCATTGAAGAGCTGCATGTATTTTGAAAATTACTGAGTCAAGTTCTCTCTACTAGTCTCCTTTTTTATGAGGTCCAGTGCTCAACAGAGCACAAACAAGCTCCCGAGCCAATCTGGATTCAAGTCCCTGTTTGGTCACTTACTAGATGGCAACTCTTGGGCAAGTTCCTTAACCATTCTGAGCCTCATTTCATTCATAGGGAGAACTAAGACTACAATAGTGTCTTTTTCAGAGGGCTGTCCTGAGGATGAACAAACCAACATATAAAATTGCTCAGAATAGTGCCTGGCACATAGTAAGAGCTCAACAAATGGAAGCTATTATTAAACTCATATAGTCTAACAGCCAAACCTGCCCCATCCAATCTTCTCATGCATAAGATTTCACTTCTCATAACACATTAACCTCTTCTGATTTCTTTCAGAATCCCACTTATGTCCCTCATAGTCTACCTGGCAGCACAGTGATTTAGTACCTTGCACACTGCTTTAAAAATGGCAAGCACCCAAATTTGCTGAAAATGTTTGTCATTATATTCTAACTATGACATTAAGATATACATGCAATTTTGAATTCCAAAAAATAAAAACAGAAACATACCATATTTCGCCAAACTTCTGAGGAGCTGGTGAATTCTAAAATCAGGTTCTTACAGATTTTTAACCTAAAATATAAAACACCTCACTCAATTCTTTTCACATAACAACTGGATAAACTCAAAAGAAATTTTCCCCCAAAATTCATTAAAAGGAAATTCATTTTGTTAATATTTATGAATATCCAAAAACATATGAACAGACAAGTGTCCCTAATGCTGTTGCCAGGATGCATGCAAGGGTGGTCAGACAGGCCCTGTTGCCTCAGTGCTTTCAGCTGGCAGAGCCACATTTCCCATATTCATCCACAGGGCTTACAGCTTGCCATTTCTTTACTCTTCCCTTCTTCCAAAAGGGCTGAGAATGTATGAAAACTGTTTGACTATATGCCTCTAATTCCTTCAGATACCTATAACAATTTAGCTTTTAATTAAATTCTCTATGCTAAGCACCTGCTATGTTAGGTACATTTTACAGGCACCTGTCCACTACCTCCTAGATTAGCAGCCTCAGGCAGGTCTTTCGTCTCTGAGTCTCAGGTGTCAGGTCATTTTGAGTTTTAGAGAAAATGTTTTCACAGTACGTAGGACAATGCTTCCTGGCACATAACAGGAGCTCAATACATGGTAACAATGACTATTTCTTAAATAAAATATTTAACATTTCTATCTAAACTAAACTCACTAAAAACCAAATTCTGAGCTTGAAGCATGCACCCAAATAATCACTGTAAATTCTTAACTCATTTGTATATGATCGGAGCATTTCTCAGTGGAATAAGAACTGCAATCTTTTAACCCATTTCCTTTCATCATATATGAAGAAACCAATTCCCAAAAATTAAGAAACCCACCCAGTGCCCTACAGGTTGATGGTAGAAAAATGAATGCTCAGCATATACATATTTTTTTAATTAACCAAGTTTTAAGACCTTAGAGGACCAAGGTCTCAATCTATTCAATAATAGAATCAGCTGGGAAAATCTGTAAAAAAATGGATACCTGATCTCTACTTTCAAAGACTGTGATTCAGTGCATAAAGTGGGGGTACATGAATCTGTATTTTTAACACACATTTCAGGCAATGCACAGATCCCAATTTGAGAAACCTTGCCTTAGAAGATTAGGAACACATAAAAACAGGGAAATATACCAAATCTACAATGATATAGGATAAGCAAGACAAACCTTAAGAACCAGAAATGTTAGGTATTATCTTTGCAAATTTACCATTAGCACCCTAATACCAGATCTAGTGCCTTTATTTATATCTGTGTCCCTCTCCAACAGAGGGCTCAGTCTAATAATAATCTAAGAATAAAAAATGAAATCTAGTAAGATATGCCTTTATTGGTCTACATTCATCTGCCCCTCTAACATTTTCATTATTCTTAAAATGGTCCATCTTCCAAATCTCACTCTATATATACACAACACATATATACATGTCTCTATATTATTATTACTATACCTGGTATGTGCTTCATCTCTTCCAAATCTCACTCTATATATACACAACACATATATACATGTCTATATTATTATTACTACATCTGGTATGTGCTTCATCTCCTCTCCAATAGCCTATTTCCTTCACCTCTTTCTAAACCTAGGTCAAACCTTAATTTCACAGACTACCTTTTCTATCACTTTTTTGTTGCGTTCCCTCAGCACTTCCCTTCTCCTTTGCACCATGGTTATCTCTTAAATTTATGGGTAAAGCTTCTTGTTGAAACTCTTTTAAGTTTTGTACATTTATAAATTTCACAACTGATCAAAGACTATTCTCATCCATTCTATAGTTAGGCTAAAATGTTTAAATACTGCTTTCATATAGTATTCCCCACATAATCCCCTCAACTCCATTAACCCATGAGTACTGGCTCCTTATTTTCCTTCAACTGCTGAAAGACCTGAAAACCATTAGCTCAGCTGCTGATATACAATACCTTCCACCTACTGACATTTTTCTCACAGAAGTCATCATCTTTCCTGTGTATTCTAAATCCTGTGGCCCCTAATCCTACTTTATTTCTGTAGCATTTCACTCTACTAATCGTTCCTCACCTCCTCTCACTTCCATAATGCTGTACCTACCTACATTCTACCTCTGACAGCAACTAGGCCTTCTGTTAATTCACCTTCCTAGTTCTCATTCTTGGTCACTCAAGTTTCTTGCACTAGTCCCTTTTCTTAACCTAAATTAATTATCCGTGCAATTCCATCCATTTCGATAGCACCTCTATACTTAGGATCCCTAACTCTACACCTTTAAGTCTTTAACTTGAGTTTTAAGTCTGCTACTCTCAATTACCAATGGTACACATACACTTGATGTTATCATTAGCATCTAAAATCAAATTCAATTATTTCCCAAAAAAACTCACTCCCAACTTAAATGTGCCCCATCTAGCTGTTCTTCTAATTACAGACTGAAAAAATTGTTGCCATTCTTTATTTTCTCCCTCTCATTTTTATTTAGCCTAACCACTCTGCGGGTTGATATTTGTTAACCTTCAAATTCTTATTCATTCATTCAAAAAATGTCTACTAGCTGAAACTAATACAGTGTTATACATCAATTATATCTCAATTAAAAAAGTGTAATAGATTTTGAGTGCCTATGAAGTGGATAAAAACACAGTTAAAGGGGCGCCTGGGTGGCTCAGTTGGTTAAGCGACTGCCTTCGGCTCAGGTCATGATCTCAGGGTCCTGGGATTGAGCCCTGCATCGGGCTCCCTGCTCGGCGGGAAGCCTGCTTCTTCCTCTCCCACTCCCCCTGCTTGTGTTTCCTCTCTCGCTGTCTCTCTGTCAAATAAATAAATAAAATCTTAAAAAAAAAAAAAAACAACAAAACACAGTTAAAGAAATGAGACATAATCTCTTGTCCTCATGTAATAAGCAAAATGGGTACAAATAATAAAAAACCACAGTAAATTATGCATTTGCAATGTATAATTCAGTGTTATGAGAGAGAAACACAGGATATGGTAAGTGTATATAGAGTTCTGACAATCTGGGAAAACAGGAGAGGCATTCTTCATGAAGTGACATATAAACTAAGCTCTGAGGCATGAGCAAGATTTAGCACACATATTAAGAAAAACCTTGTGAGATAATAATGGCTCTATCAGTCCATTCGCCTAGTCATATTCTAAAGAGAAGGCCCCCTCTTTCCCAGTACAGCAAATTGTTCACCCAGTGCTACCAATTCTATCTCAGAAATCTCCCATATTCCAACACTACCCCCAATTCTTCCTTTGTTGACTTTTAGTTGCTTTCAGAATAAAACTAAATCTTCCAAACATTTCAGATCAAACTATACACAACTTGGCCCAAACCTGCCAGTCCAGACTCTGGATCATTCATTTTTATACTTTTAATGCTTGAAGATACTCACAGAGAGGAAAGTTTTCTCTTAAGTGACTTGCTTTATTTAGATCATTTAACTAGTAAATAAAGGTTATGATTCAAACACAAGTTGTCTGATTCTAAAGGCCATCCTCATTCCACTGTACCATACTTCTGATTTATAACCAAATCCTGTAAATTTTACCTTTGAAGTATCTCTTGCTTCCTTATTTTTCTCTACGTATACCAAAATAGTACAGACCCTCATTACCTCACCTGGTTTCCCATTTGCCTGTATCCTTTACTCCCTCTACTAGAATTATCTTCCCAACTTTGTCATATCACTCTCAAGCTCAAAATAGTCTATGCCTCCCTAATGCCTACAAGATAAATTTCAAACCCTACATATCATATGCGGTCCTTGTCACTGATCTCTACCCTTTCATACAAGCCTTACTGCCCACTACATAACATTATTACCAGGCACTTGATGATCTAGTCCCATCCCTGGATTACTGGTTATTACATACTGGCCATCAGTATTTCTGACTTCAATGTTTTGTTTCTCAGGTCACTTCACTCAGAAATACTTCCCTATCCTTTGCTAACTAAACTCCATCCAACAACAATCTACCATACCCTATTAAAAACTCTATTCATTCTAAAGGCTGTATCTCACAGGGTTCTCTAAGCTCTTCTGTAAATAACCACTGTCTTTTGGGTCTTATTATATGCTATTAATACTTATTAATTTCTACCCTATATTATTTTCTGCCTTATATTATAGCTATCTATATACATTTATCAGTGCTTCTAGTTGTAAGCTGGTTCATGGTACGGCTCATTTCATCCATATTTTTTATTCTCATAGTAATGGAGACTATGTTTTCTTGACACCACACCTCCCCTCTACAAAAAAAAAAAAAAAAAAATCAGGATCCTGACAAAGGATTTTGGGCTAGTTCCAAATGGAATTCATGTATAAACAAACAAGGGTATCATTTTTTCCCAATTAACACAAATTTAATCCAATGCCAATTTAACAAAAGTTTTGAAGACCAAGCATACCAAAATAACCAAGAAAATTTCACCTTCTAATGGAAGAATAATGTCTCTTTTTCTCAAGAAACTTGTTCTACCAGGGATTAAACCACAGAATATTAAATAGTATAATCAGTACAACTCTCAAAAACCTGACAGTATTTACTAAAACTAAATGCATGCATACTCTAGGACTTGAAACTTCCACTTCTAAGTATACATCAAACAGAAATGAGTATATATTTAGTGGAATGTTTAGAATAGCAATATTCTAAGTAGTCCCAAACCGAAAGTAACTAAATTATCTGTCCATCAACAGCAAAATGAATAAATTGTGGAATATTCCTAAAGTGGAATACTATACAGCAACTATCATAAACTATCAACGACTACAACCAACAATGTGGATGAATGTCATAAATATGTTAAGTGAGAGAAGCCAGACACAACTAAATATGATGGATTCTAGTTATATAAAGCATAAAAACAGGAAAATCTAATCTATGCTATTAGAAGTCAAGATAGTGGTTACTCTTGAGGGAAGAGAGGTAGTAACAAAGAGTGTAAAGGGGCTTCAGAGTTGCTGCTGCTGTTATTTCTTGATCTGACTGCTGGCTAAATGTACTCACTGTGTGAAAGTTCGACAAGCTATGTGTACATTTTATGTGCACTCTTCTGTATGTATATTATACTTCAATCAAAAGTTTATTTTAAGGTAAGGTATGAGCATTAGATAAACAGTAAGTGGAACAGAAGGTAAGCCCAGAGAAAGACCCAAAAGTATGTTAAGTGGCTTCTTGTCCCAAAAAAAAAACAACATATGAAACAGCTGTTTTCAGATCTGGGTAACAGACAATGCAGGACTGTGATCCATGAGAGAACCAAGAGAAATGAAGTGAGCACCCCAATGCTCAGATTTCTGTCTGGAGGCACTTTCCAATCTGTAGCCAATAAAGGGGAAATCTAATCAGAGGGCAACAGTATCACTAAAGTGAAAAACTCAGAGCTCCAGAGGCTGAATTTGTAAAACAGAATGAGAGGAAGGCAGTTATGCAGAGAAAAGGCTCCAGAATTCTGCCACTTGGCAATCCTTTGATTCTGCTCCTAAACTGTAAGGTAAAAGACTCCTTGAAACTAGAGAAAGAGGAGCAGTGAGCTGAAATATTCCCAGTGTTCATACAGGACTGGGAAATCCCTAAACTCCCCCGAACCAGAGTGAAGAGAATATACCGACACTAGGGATATTTTGTAGAGAACTAAGAAGGGCCATGCCTTTATAGTAACTACTAGCCTTAAATAAAGACTTCTGCAGACACACCCTAATATAACCTTGAGGGATCAAAGTGACCAGCAAGTTACTTAGCTGGCTGCCAAAACAAAGTTTAATACTCAAAAAAACAACAAAATCTAGTCACTCAACAACAGACTATTACGATGTGCAGCATCCAGTAAGAAATTACTAAATAGGCAAACAAGGAAATATGACCCAGAACCAAGAGAAAAAACCAATCAATGGACCCTGAAATGAAGAAACTGATGGAACCAGTAGATAAGGGCTTTCAAATACTATTATAAATATGGTCAAAAATTCAAAGGCTATGTAAAAAATGGAAAACACAAATCAAATGGAAGTTTTAGAAATACAAACTAAGATATCTAAAAGTATTTGACACTATAGGAAGAAAAAAAGGAACAATGAAACAGAAAACAAAGCAAACTGAAGCACAGAGAGACAAAAAGACTAAAAATAATATGTTAATGACCTGAAGACAAGATCAAATGGTCTAACACATATGTAACTGGAGTCCCAGGAAAAAGAGACCACGTAAGAGGAAGGGAAGTGATTTAAAAAATACATAGAAGAAATAATGGCTGACACTTATTTCAAATTTGATGAAACCATAAATGCACAAATCAAAAAAACAAAAACAGAAAAACTGAACAAATCCTAAGCAGGATAATCACAAACCAGTGATAAAGAGAAAATCTTAAAAGGAGGCCAGAGAGAAAAGACCCTAAGTAGAGGGGAAGGAAGATGGGTATAACCATAGACTTCTCATCAGAAACAAAAAGCTAAAATGGGGCACCTGGGTGGCTCAGACGGTTAAGCATCAGACTCTTGGTTTCGGCTCAGGTCATGATCTTGGGGTCATGGGATCGAGCCCTGCACTGGGTTCTGTGCTCAGCACAGTCTGCTTGAGATTCATTCCCCCTCCTTCTTCCTCCTCCTCTGTTCCTCCCTGGAAATCTCATATACTGTTGGTAGGAGTGTAAAACAAAACAAACCAATTTGGAGAAAAGATCTGGTATTATAACTACCCTATAAACCAAAAATCACAATCTTAGGCACTTACCCAAGAGAAAAGATATCATATATATCCACACAGACTTTCAAATAATTGTTCATTTTAGCTTTATTCCTAACAGCTAGGAACTGAAAACAGTGTAAGAATGAAGTTACAAACAACTGATACATGCAGTAACATGGATGAATTTCAAAAATATTATGCTGAGTAAAAGTAACCTCATATAAATTCTAGTGCAAGGTAAACTAATCTAGGATGAAAAGTGACCAGAACAATGGTTGATTTGCAGAAGTGATATGGGGACAGGAACTGACTAGGAATGGGTATAGGTTCTATAACTTGATAGGACTTAAGTGCTGCAAAGGTGTACACATTTGTCAAAACTCATGGAATGATGTATGTGGTAGATTTTATTTTCCAAAGATTGCCACCACAATATAATCCATCACACATGCTCTTCTTACAAGGTCAACACTGGCATTCTCCATCAGGTAGTGGGGTCTGTCCTTTCTCCTTTAATTTGAGTGGCCTCTGTGATTCTTTCAGTCAAGAGAATGTGGTACTCTGTGACTTAATGCTAGGTCATAAAAATGCCATTCACTGCCATATTGAATAAGTCAGCCACTTGGCAAGGAAGCCAAGCAACCACATACATATAAAGGCAACATAGTCCTGAACTCTAGCTGAAGTCCTGACAGCCAGCATCAATCTCCAGATTTGTGAGCCATCCTTCAGATGATTCCAGCCCTCAATTATCAAATTACATCAGTTATCAAGCTTCTCTGACAAGCTTAAAGCCAAGACAAACTACGCTTTCCAGTCTCTGCACAAAGCACAAATTCATAAGCAAACTAAATGCTGATATTTAAGGGTGATTTGTTAATAACTGGAACAATATACCAAAATCAGTTAAATTCAATATACTAAAGTTATAAATTACTAAGTTTTAGTTACAATATACATGCTGAAGTTAAGGATGAGGAATACTAATAACTGCAACTTACTTTGAAAAGCATCAAAAAAATAAAACAAATTAATAGATGGATAGATATGACACAAAGCAAAATGTTAATTGTGGAATTACATTCTACAATTATTTCACACCTGTATGAATTTGAGTATTTTTCCTAATAAAACCATAAAAATGAAATAGAGGCATTTTCATGCAAATAAAACCTAAAAGTTTTTTAGCCAAAAGATCTGCACTTTAAAAATTTCTAAGTCCTTCAAACCTGGGTCTACATAAAGAAATCTATACAAATCTACACAAAGGAAAATGAAAATGGTAAGTATGAGCATAAATACCAAAAAATGTTGATAATTTGGTTTAATAACTTGGTTTGATAATTTCTTGGTTTTTAAATGTCTTTACAAAACAACTGGCCGTTTAAAAGAAATAATTACAAATAAGACTGTGGAGTTTATAACTTATACAGAAGTAAAATTTAAGACTACAATACCCAAAAGGATGACAGAGTGTAAACAAATTTATACTGTATTAGAATTCTCACAATATACTGATAAATATATATATATAGAGAGAGAGAGACTGATATAAACTAAGGAATATTGTAAGTACTAGCACAACCACTGGGGGCAGAGGAAGAATAAGGTATAAGCTAGCAGCAAAGATCAAACAAACTTCTATAAAAACACTCAATCCAAAAGAAAACAGGAAAGGGGAGAAAGAAGATAGATGGAACAAACAGAAAACGAATAGTAACTTGGTAGTCTTAAACCTAACCATATAGTCAATTATAATAAATGCAAATGGACTGAATACAGCAAGAAATTATAAAAATCAATCAAAAAGATGCAACTATATATTGTCAAAAGAAAGACACTATACATAATGACAGGTAAGTTGGAAAAGATATAATATTCAAACATGAATCATAACAAAGGAGGACTGGTTATACTAATACCAGACAAAGGAGACTTTGGGATAAGAACATTACCAGAGAACCACAGAGAGATATTTCATAACAATAATCAATTCAACAAAGAGATCTAACAGTCCTAAATGTGAAAGCACCTAATAGCTAGAGCTTCAAAATACATGAGGCAAAAATGGACAGACTTGAAAGAAAAGATGGCAAGCTCACAATTACAGTTGAAGGTCTCAATACTCCTCTCTTGGTAATTAATAAAATAATTAACAAAAAAAATCAGTAATGACACAGAAGAAATAGATATATCTAATAAAGAGTTTGTATCCTGAAAAGAATGAGCAAGTATATGGATACTCAAAAAAGATATACACATGGCCTATAAACACATAAAAACGTCTCAACATCATTCTTCATCAGGGAAATGTAAAAACCATGATACTTCACACCCTTTAGTATGAAAATTGTTTTTTAAAAATAACAAAACAACAAGTGTTAGCAAGGATGTGGAGAAACTGGAACCTTGTGATTGCTGGTAGGAAGTAAAATGGGTACAGCCACTGTGGAAAATGGTATGCTGATTCACCCCCCAAAATTAAACAGAATTACCATATGGCCCTGCAATACCATTCCTAGGTATATACCCAAGAACTAAACATGCAAGAACTGAAAGCAAGAACTTGAAGAGATTATCTGTATACCCATGTTTACAGCAGCCTATTCATAATAGCCAAAAGAAGCAATCCAAGTGTCCAGTGAATGAATGGTTAAACAAATGTGGTATTTTTACATACAAAGAAATACTATTCAGCCTTACAAAAGAAGGAGGGGCACCTGGATGGCTCAGTCACTTGAGCTTCAGACTCTTGACTTCACTCAGGTCATGATCTCAGGGTTGTGAGATCAAGCCCAGCATTGGGCTCCCTGCTCAGCGAGGAGTCTGCTTCTCTCCTTCCTCTGCCCTTCCCCCCGCTCATGTGTGGGTTCGCATGCTCACTCTTTCTCTCAAAAATAAACGGAAGGAAGGAAGGAAGAAAATTCTGATACATGCTGTAACATGAGTGAACCTTGAGGATATCATGGTAAGTGAAACAAGCCAGAAGCAAAAGGACAAATATTGTATGATTACACTTACGTAAGTAGCTAGAATAGTCAAATTCTTAGAGACAGAAAGTGTAACAGTGGTCACTGGAGGCTGCAGGGAGGGGGAAGATAACAGGGACAGGGGAGTGTTACTGTTTAACAAGTACAGAATCTGAGTTTGGGATGATGAAGAAGTTCCAGAGATGAGTAAGAGTGATGGTTGCACAACATGAATATACTTCATGTCATTGAACTGTACACTTAAAAAAAGTTAAAATGATGGATTTTTATGTTACGTGTATTTTACCATAGTTAAAGAAAAAGAAACTGCAATGGGATACCACCACACACCCATCGGAATGTCTGCAATTTGAGAGTATCAAATGCCGACAAGGATTTGGAAGAACTGGAACTTTCATACACTGCTGGTGGGAATGCAAAATTGTATAACTATCTGGAAAATAATGCCTTATAAATATGAACATAAACTTGTCATGTGATCCAGTAATTACAACTTAAGGTGTTTACCCTGGAGAGATGAAAATATCTTCACACAAAGACACATGCAAAGAGTACCTTTATTCACAACAGCCTAATGCTGGAAAAAAATCTAAATGTTCACCAAAAAAATGAATAAGCAAACTGTGGCACAGTCATACTATATTTTTTTTAAAAAGTGATAAACACAAAATATATCTTTAATACATGTTAAAAGAACAAAGCCAAAAGAAGAGTATATAACTTATGATATCATTTATATGCAATTCTACAAGAGGCAAAACTAATAAGCAGATCAATTGTTGCCTAGAGCCAAAAGCGAGGAATGACTACAAAGGAACATTTTTAGGGAGTAATTCAAATGTTCTAGATCTTAATTGTGGTAGTTGTAACAGTATATATATATAGGCATCAAAATACATCAAACTGCACACTTAAAAGGGGGTATACTTCATAGGATATAAATTATACTTCAAAAAACTTTATTTTTTTAGTTTATGAAAACTTAATATATAAAAAGGTGGCATTTGGGGCACCTGGGTGGCTCAGTTGGTTAAGCATCTAACTCTTGGTTTCAGTTTAGGTCATGATCTCAGGGTCATGGGATTGAACCCCAAGTCGGGCTGGGCGCTCAGCAGAGTCTGCTTAAGATTCTCTCTCCCTCTCTCTTTGCTCCTCCCTTGCTCACGCACACATGTACTCCCTCTCTCTCTAAAATAAATAATCTTTGAATAAAATTAAAAGTGACATTTTAAATCAGTGAGGAAAGGATCCCTCAAGTGGTCTAGAGAATTGGCTACCCAAGTGGAAAAAACTAAAAGGTAGCTATTTGTATACCATATCCAAAAACATGCCAAATGCAATCCAGATCTACACCTATATCATACCGTATGCAAAAATTAACTCAAAAACAGATGATAGACCTAAACATAGAGCTAAAACTACAAAATTCTTAGAACAAGCATAAACCTTTATGACCTTAGATTAGGCAACAGTTTCTTAAATAACACCAACAAAGGCAACAAAAGAAAAATACATAGGTTGGACTTCACCAAAAATTAAAACTTGGGTGCTTCAAGGAAACAATCATGAAAGTGAAAAGACAATCCTACAAAATGGGGAGAAATATGTGGAAATCATCTATCTGATAAGGGACTGGTAACCAGAACGTATAAAGAATGCTTAAAACCCAACAAGAAAAAAAAAAAGACCCAATTAAAATACAGCAAAGGATTTGAGTAGATCTTCTCCAAAGAGGGCCAATCAACACATGAAATGTTGTAATCATCATTAATCATTAAGCAAATGCAAATCAAAACCACAAAGAGATACCTTCACACCCATAAAAATTACTAAAATAGACAATCAACTTTGGCATAGGAAGTAGAGCTATCAGAAACATCTTCGGGGGAAATCAGAAGGGGAGACGAACCATGAGAGACTATGGACTCTGAAAACAAACTGAGGATTCTAGAGGGGAGGGGGGTGGGAGGATGGGTTAGCCTGGTGATGGGTATTAAAGAGGGCATGTTCTGCATGGAGCACTGGGTGTTATACGCAAACAATGAATCATGGAACACTACATCAAAAACTAGAGATGTAATGTATGGGGATTAACATAACATAATAAAAAAAAGAAAAAAGAAAAGAAACAACCTTCATACATTGCTGATGCAACTGTAAAATGGTGCAGCCACTTTGGAGGATTCTGGCAGCTCCACAAAATGTTAAATATAGATACCTATGACCCAACAGTTTCATTCCTAGATATACCTGAGAGTTGAATATGTATGTTCACACAAAAGCTTGTATATGAATGTTCACAGCAATGTGATACATAACCAAAAAAATGGAAACAATCCAAATAGTTATCAACTGATGACTGACTAAACAGTGCATATATTCATAGTGCAGTATTATTCAGCCATAAAAAAATAAAATGCTGTTACATGCTTCTAGTGAACCCTGAAAACAGAATACTATGTAAAAGAAGCCATACACAAAAGGGCACATATTTTATGATTCCATGTATATGAAATGTCTAGAATAGGCAAATCCATATAGAAAGCAAGCAGATTAGTGGTTGTCAGAGGCTGGAGGACAGAAAAATAGGGAATGACTACTAACAAGTACAGGGTTTCTTTATGGGATGATGGAAATGTTCTAAAATTAGTGGCGGTGAATATACGAAAACCCAAATATACTAAATACAAATATACTAAAAATGAACTGTATGCTTTAAAAGGGTGAATTTTATGGTATGTGAATTATATCTCAATAAAGTCAGAAACTGTAAAAACTATATGCTGTACATTTTTTTTAAAAACAAAAAAAAACCTCTCAAAAAAGGAAAAAAGCTGCATGTAGTTAAACAGATATACTTACTTGGTATTTGCCAGGCAATTTTATGTTTTTTTCTACACTTACATTTAACAACTGTTATGTTTCAGAATTAGCTAAGAAAGGAAGAGGAACTTTCATTTATTTTTGTACTTAAAAATATACAGCTATCTACCTATATATTTCCTCACTCAAAAATAATTCTACATACCAATATTTAAGGTGGGGGGAGACCAACCAGGAAATACAAGAGACTCTCTGGAAATATGAAAATGTTAGAATTCTTGGTTTTATGATTTATGGGAATAGTTTAATATTTAAAATTGAGACTGTGCTGCAAATCTAGGTTGTACAATCAGTTATATATAGGAAAAGAATTCTGGGATCACAATCACTGTGCACTGGAAAAGAACTGAACTCTCTAAAATGACAAGTAGCCCGACCCTCCCTCTGGGTTCTGTGAACAGTTCAGAAATTAAATAAATTATGCTTATTTACCTACCTGAATAACTATAGAAAGTATACTCATGATTGGCCAATATTAAAATGCTATTTTCCCCCAATAAGGTATCTTTACTTAAGTGTTTTATTACGTGGCTTAGTAGCACTGACAGTATCTTATCTAAGTGTAGATCAAGTGTCATCTACAGAGATCCTTTAGAAATTCTAAACTACCAGAATTATTTCAATTTCCTGGCTTTAATGATAAACCACTCATTCTGGTCAACAATTCTATTATCTGAAAACAGAAGCAAATGTGCCACATAGTCCCAAGGACTTACTATTGTGAAATTTTCCCCTGGGTTCTTTTTGCACTATAGTTCATTTAAGTTCAATCTTATATAGTGCCTAACCTAAAATTAAACCTGGAATTATGCTAGCTTTCAGCCTGTGTTACACACACACACAAAAAAGATGTACAGTAGAAGATACTAAAATAACTAAAGGTAGGTGGGTTTTCCTTGAAATAATCATGAACACATATTTTCAGGTTTATTATATTTCATCTGTGTATCAAATGTAGTATCTAAACTCATAAAATCTGATTTAAGAATAACAAAAAACTGGCTTTTAACTTTAAAATGCTTTTAAGAAAACTTACCACATATACTTTTAAGTCAACTAGACTGCCTCTGTTAAAAGACAGAAAATTGTTGTTCTAAAGACCAGCCACACTTGAAGGACTTAAATAATAAAAATTGAGGGCATTTAATTTTCTATGAATGTCTAGTAAAATACCTCAAAGTAGCCTAATTATATTCTTTTAAGCAGTTACCAACTGGAATAGTATTTCTAGATCAATCAGTACATGAACAATCATTCATTCACCCAGCACTCACAAATGCTTGACATTGCACATTAAAAAAGAGAGGGGGCGCCTGGGTGGCTCAGTTGGTTAAGCGACTGCCTTCGGCCCAGGTCGTGATCCTGGAGTCCCGGGATCGAGTCCCCGCATCGGGCTCCCTGCTCAGCAGGAAGTCTGCTTCTCCCTCTCCCGCTCCCCCCTCTTGTGCTCTTTCTCTCTCTCAAATAAATAAATAAAATCTTTAGAAAAAAGAGAGGGTGCCTGGCAGGCTCAATAAGGTGGAACATGAGACTCCTGATCTTGGGGTTGTGTGAGCCCCAACGTTGGGTACACAGATTACTTTAAAAAAAAAATCTTTAAATAAATAAACAAAAGAGAGACAACCATTTACTTTTCTCAGAATCTTCAACTCAGGAGTAAAGAAATTACTTAACTGCAGTTGAAATTATGTACTTACTCAGGAAAAGCAAGATTCATTACCAGCATTAATACAAGGAAGCACTAAAACCAGTGAGTGCAAGGAGATTCTCAGGGAAGGCCTCCCCTAAGTAATATTTGGGAATATTTAGCAGTATTCCCTGAGACCTAAAGGATGGGTGAAATTTGTTGCCTGTGTTCCAAACAAATTGAAACGCACTGGCAAAGGGTCTGGCACAGAAAAGAGGTTAGGCAGCTAAAAAATTGAATAGGCTAGTACTGTTAGATGGTTCTGTTCAGTGAGGAGTGTGGAGAAAGGTAAGGCTAAGGAAGTACAGAATCTAGATCGCGTGGGACTTTGTAAACTACTAAAGGATTCTGAATTTTACTCTAAAAGCAATGGAAAGTCAAAGAATTTTTTAAAAAAATATTTTACTTATTTGATAGCGTGAGAGAGCGTGCACAAGTGGGGTGAGAAGTAGACTCCCCACCAAGCAGGGAGCCCAATGTGGGGCTCGATCCTGAGACTCCAGGATCATGACCTGAGCTGAAGGCAGACGCCCAACCGACTGAGCCACCCAGGTGCCCCCCCAAAGAAGAATTTTAAATAGAAAGTTACAAGGTTAGAATTCTTTTTTTTTTAAAGATTTTATTTATTTTTTGACAGAGAGAGAGACAGCGAGAGAGGGAACACAAGCAGGGGGAGTGGGAGAGGGAGAAGCAGGCTTCCCGCTGAGCAAGGAGCCCGATGTGGGGCCCGATCCCAGGACCCTGGGATCATGACCTGAGCCGAAGGCAGACGCTTAACGACTGAGCCACCCAGGTGCCCCTAGAATTCTACTTTTAAAAGATCATTTGAAAAGACAGAATTGTTATTTGTTCACAATAATCCAAAATTACAAACTATTAGAAATGATGCAGTTCACCCAAATTGATGGATACAAATACCATCAATAATCAAATACAATAAAAAAGGATGCTATTTATAATGCAAAAAAAATGAAATATCTAAGAATTTAATAAAGTATGTGTAAAAGGCATTTATGAAGAAAACAGCAAAATATTGAAGAATCAAATAAATAGCAAGAGAAGCCATATCAATTCTCAAATTATATAATGCAATTCCAAATAACATCCCCAAGGGAATCTGATAAACTGGTTTTAAATTATTATGAAAAAATAAAAGCCTAAGAGCCTAGATAGTTCTGAAAATTAATAAAGGGGAGGCCTGTCCTCCCAGATTTCAAAGCTTAATATAAACTATTTGAAATAAAACAATGTAGAACTGGTGTTTAAAAAAAAACAAAGAAACAAACTAAAATCAAACCCAAGCAGAAGGCAGATGATACAGATGACAATTTAAAAAAAAATAAAATAATGGGTAATGTTGGGACAACTCACTTATCATGAAAAAAAGAAAATCTGATTCCCAACTCCCTCCCACATGGACCTAAATGCAAAAAACAAACAAACAAAAAAACAAATAACATAAACCTCTCAACTATTAGCAGACAATATAAGAGAAATTTCTTGACCAAAAATTACAAATCATAAAGGAAAAGGCTCATGATTTCAACACTGAAACTTGAGATTCTATATCCCCAAAGAGAATACCATTAATAGGCAACCAGCAGTATTTTATTTTTATTCTGATAACTTTCATGGCTGCACTGTAAAATAAGAAGGCTGGATGAGATGACGGTCAAGGTCCTTTACAACATAAACACTATGCTAATGGCTTACTCTTTTTAACACCATTCTTTAATTTATAAAACACTTAAAAGATACCAAAAATAATAAAATTCATATGCATTTACCCACCATTTACACCATTTAATGTAAATTAAAATGAGGTATATTAGAGGCGCCTGGGTGGCTCAGTCGTTAGGCGTCTGCCTTCGGCTCGGGTCATGGTCCCAGGGTCCTGAGATCCAACCCTGCATTGGGCTCCCTGCTCGGCAGGAAGCCTGCTTCTCCCTCTCCCACTCCCCCTGCTTGTATTCCCTCTCTTGCTGTCTCTCTCTCTGTCAAATAAATAAATAAAATCTTTAAAAAAAAAAAAATGAGGTGTATAAAAAAAGGTATCATTTCACATCCATCAGGTTTGAAAAAATTTTAAAATAGGACAATCCAAATGAGGGCTAGGATGCTAGAAAACAAAGTTCACATATAAAGTATATACTGGCATAATGATTTTAAAGAAGAATTTAGAAATATCTAGTTAAGTCAGTTATTCACAACCTATTCCCAGGCAATTCACTTTAATGAATCTTCTTAAACACCTACACCAAAAAATGTGTAAAAGCAATCACTGCAGCATTATTTATGATAAAAAAGGAAGGTGAAATACATACATTTTATATATCCATACAATGGAGTACCATACAGCAAACTGAATAAACAAGACATATAACTCAAAAATGCTAAGTATTTTTAAAAAAAGAAATCTGATGAAAGATTATGTACAATACAGTACCATTTTGTAAAAATTTACAACACAAAACACTTATTACTATTGGATACTTGTACAGGGATACAGTAAAGTATAAACAAGAAGATGATGTATACTCAAGAACCTCAGGAGAATTATTAAAGAGGGTAACAGGACTGGGAAAGATTGGGAGGACGTTGCTATAAGTGAGTACCTAAGTCTGCATTTACTTCCCAAAGAACCCAAAGTGGCAGAATTTACAGTTCTGGATGGTATGTATTTGCTATATTATTTACTGTATGTTTTAAATATTTTATAATTAAGATAGATACATATATTCAAAAAGAAAAAATGAATATAAAATATCTAAACTGAAAATTACCTTGGAGATCATCTAACCCACCTACTTACTTTATTAAAGAAAAGATATTAGAATAAGAATATAAAATACTAATGTAGTCATGGCAGTTTTAAACATATGCTACTTAGGGGAATTAAATCTTGATCACTTAAGAGAAACTTGTAGGCCACAGTGATCAGCCTTAATTTCTCAAAATCTGACATCAGCTAGAAATATGGAGAACACAAACACACCCCTCCTAGGAAAGCCTAGTCAAATTCAGCACAGGCAGAGGCACTAAAGTGGGGCTGTAGCATAGATACGTCTTTGGCCCACTATCCAGGCTGACCCCTAGTCCTGTATCTACTTAAAATTAGTTAAAAGTTCTGAAGCCTAGAGGATTTTGTTCCTGATGATTCTTATTCATCAGCCCACAGCAGATATCTAAAAGTAGTCCTGAACTGGAAAGCAGTTCATTCATCAAGCATTTACAAATACATAAAACTGCACCTGAAAAGAAAAAAAAATGAGACACGCAGCAATTGTTCTCATAGGATCTTCAATCCAGGAGGAAAGAAAGGATTTAATTTCAGTTGAGGTAAGTGACTTACCTATTTTCCAGTTGAGATCCAACTATTTTTAAGTTCACCCCTCCTTGCCTTTCATTTAGCCCAAAATATGGAAGAGGAATTTTAGAGGGGATGAACTGATTCTGAGTTAAATGAGACCATAACACTTTACTTTTTCATTTTGAGGATAATCTGAAATACAGTGCACTGGGCAATAATTAAAGAAATATTCAATAATATCTGAAATGCAGAAATCTAGTTTTATGTGTTTAAAAGACAAAAGTTAGCTCGGTGTTTCTAATACATTCTCCTTAAGTGTTCTCAATTTCAACACTATAGTCAACTTTTAAGCACTTCCATTCTGTCAAGCACAGTGTATCCCTACCTTAGCTACCAAACTTTATCCTTTTAATTTTCTATTTTCCCTGTTCTTTAAACATGTTTAATGTATCCTAGTCCATTTCGGGGTGCTAAAACAAAATACCATAGACCAGGTGGCTTATGAACAGAAACTTATTTTTCAAATTCCTGGAGCCTAAGAAGCCCAGTATCAAGATGCTGGCAGATTCGGTGTCTGGCAAGAACCAGCCTCCTGGTTCACAGACAGGTGTCTTCTGGCTGCGTCCTCATATGGCAGAAGAGTCAAGGGAACTCTGAAATCTTTAATAAGGCATTAATCCAATGCATGAGGACTCTACTCATGATCAAATCACCTCAAGAAGGCCCCACTTCCTAAAACCATTACAATGGGTGTTACAATTCAAACATATGAATTTTGAGAGGACACAATCATTCAATCTATAGCAATATGCCACAGACAGCAAAATGTGTAAGAAATTGAATATGAATGAAGCAGGTTAAGTAATTAGGGAAACTTTTCATTTCTTAGCAGCTCTAAATTTAGAATATCTTAAACAGCATAGTTTCTATCACCAACATGCAACATGATGCATTGTCAGCCCACTTCAGAAAACTAGAAAAGAAAAATATTACCCAATTACTTTTCGTGTGAAATGGGATTTATCCATCAGTATACATGTCACATACAATAGGTGCTCAAAAGACATGTATTTTTCCCCCAAACAAAAACTTTATTTAACAAAGGTAAATACTTAACATTCTTATTTGTGGCACACTATAAGGTTATCAATAGTGGCACATACACACACACAGAGGCACAATAAATAGAATCCATAAGAAAAAATACTAAAATAATTAATAAGCTGGAAATACCCATACTTCTCCCTAGGACCCATGAGCTTTATATAGAAAACACTGGTGGGCATTTCATCTTTTCCCTTCCAAAGAACAGGATTATGCTTTACATCTGATAAGAGAAAGGAAGTATTTGTTGGCAATATGAAGAAATTCCCATAGTGGTAGCTGGAATGCTAGAATTATCATCTCAGAAGAAAATAACACCAGTTTTAAAGATGGAGCTAGAGTGCAAGGAAGTGACAAATTGTGACATTTGTATATACTGAATGGTAGATACATGATTGTTACATTATTCTCTGTACTGTCTGCATATTTAATTTAGAGAGAAAATTCAGAATTTATTCTGCATCACAAAGAATATAAAAGTAAAGAGGTTAGGATAGTGGTTACAGGCCACAAAAGCAATTCTAAGACTACCTTCTCACATCCAGTAATAGAAGTCTATTATATTAGCAGCTTGAAATGGGTAAGGTATCCCTTTTGATACAAGGAGAAAGAAGTCATCACATTAAGAACAAAGAGTTACAAGCCTCCACACCACAAAGAGATAGGTCAAAAAATTTTTTCATGTTTTATTTCTGTAATATAAAAGGATTTGTGCTTGACTAACCTCAACTAACCCCAAAGGGTACAGAAGGTCAACTTCTATAACACATTTAACTGTTAAGAGTCATCACATTAAGCTCCATATTGGCCAGCCAAGAGTTTCATTTAAGGTACATTTTATCCTACTTTTTTTAGTAAGTGTTCAGGGCTCAAATGTAACTTACATGCTTTTTATTTGTGGCATAGATGCTGACTTTAATTAAGTATTATATAGGATTCTCTTCTATGATCCACATGTGCTATCTTACAGATTGCAGGAGACTTCCTAGGATGGAGCTTCTGGAATAATCTTTTTTTCTTTCTTTTAAGGATTTTATTTATTTACTTGACAGAGAGAGAGACAGCGAGAGAGGGAACACAAGCAGGGGGAGTGGGAGAGGGAGAAGCAGGCTTCCCGTAGAGCGGGGAGCCCAATGCGGGGCTCGATCTCAGGACTCTGGGATCATGACCTGAGCCGAAGGCAGATGCTTAACAACTGAGCCACCCAGGCGCCCCAAAGTTCTGGAATAATCTTATCCAATAATGTATGTGTCCAAAACCTCTTTTCCTTTCAGGTCAACCTTATGATTTACCTGCAATTTATCAAATTAACAGGAGAGATCAAAAGTAAACCAAATTAGGGTGCCTGGGTGGCTCACTGGGTTAAGCGTCTGCCTTCAGCTCAGGTCATGATCCTGAAGTCCTGGAATCCATTCCTGCACTGGGCTCTCTGCTCATCAGGGAGTCTACTTCTCCCTCTGGCCCTACCCCCTCTAGTGCTTTCTCTCTCGCACTCTCTCTCAAATAAATAAAATCTTAAAAAAAAAGTAAAGCAAATTACAAGAAGGGGTCTGACTAAGGATTAATAAGACTGAATAGTGCATCACTAATTATTAAGATCTACTATTTATTTCAAATGTAGTTAACAAATTTAATTTAAACTCACACACTAAATATTTCCCAAAACAATACTTCTGAAAGTATGAAAAGGTTAAAAATAGAGAAAAGCACGAAAATATTCCAATCACTTGTTTACCACTAAACAACCTGTTTTCTTGGGAAAGTCACTAAGTCACATATAAGGTCACTTTATACAGTATTATTCTAATTTTTTTGAGAATGATCACATCTGAAAAACAATCCTTTGAAACAGACAAAGCAAGTATCACCTTCACTTAACAGAAGTTAACAGAACAAAGGCTTTGAAAGATAAATGACCTGCTCTTGACCAGCTAGGAAGCTAGATTGGAAGGATGAACCCATGATCTTCTGACACCAAAGTTAGTGCTTCTTCCTCCACATCAGTGGTTCTTGGTCGCTTTTGTTCACTGAACCTGTTGAGACTCTGAAACTTAAAATTTATATATAATTTTAGGGAGTTCACAGTCACGAAGCTTAGAATCAAAGAGAAACAACTGTCAGTTAAATCTCATTTGCAAACAGCAATATTCCAAAAAAGGTATTAGCTTTATTTCATTCTCAGTTTGGCCTTAAACTTAAAAACTTCATTTTGACTTATTATCCATCATGGTGTTTACTTAATGATAACTTAGATCAAAGCAAAGTTGGCAAAGAAATTTATTATCTATTTATTAATAAGTTATTTCATTTAAGAAATTATATAGCATCTTTAAGTATTTTACACATCTGTTCTGGACATAGGATATGTTTGTAGATTTTACAAACATTTAACGCCATTTCTAGTCACTGTAGTTTTACCTGACTTCCTTTATTAGAAGAAAAAGCCCCATTTCCTGCACTAACTCTTATGCTCAGAAAAGGCCCAATGATGGCATCTTGTAAAGTCTGCCTTCTAATAATAGTGTAGAAAACATTCAAATAGAAGCAAACTACTCCTCTCAACAGGTAGGACAGAACATACGCCACTGTATAGAGTCCTGAACTCTAGTCCAGAGACTCAGACTGTGCTTCTAGCTCTGCCCACCTGGGTGACTTTAAGAAAATCATTTTAAAGCTTTGCACTTCAATTTCTTCATGTATAAAATGAATGGAGTGACTGGCCTCAAGAACAGTCCTACTGAGAGGTTTGAAATATAAAGCTAGAACCAGAAGACAGAATGATAATTACCCCAGAAAAATATCAAAGTATTTACAGGCAACTGCCAAAGTAAATTTCTTTTTTTCATATACATACCCATTCACACACAGACACACACACACTATGTGCCAGATTTTGGATTATGGAGCAGGACCAAGGTAAAGATATAAAGTATCTCACATATGCCAAATAGTTGTATAAAGGGGCAAAAACAATATTCTTTAGAATAGCAGCTGCAGGTGGAAGTGTTGAGTCCACAGAACCGCCCTAAGACTGGAAGAGCACAGAAGAATGAGGCTCCATTATGTGAAAGGATTTCACAAAAAATGGTGTTATATGGAGAAAGTCACTAGACTATAAGCTTCCAAAAGACAGACACGATTGTCTTTGTAGCGCCTACATCTAACCCAGCTCATAGCAGACGCAGTAGGTACCCAATGAATGTCAGTTGACTATTCACTGATAATTCATCCAGATGCTGGCAACACACTTTCTGGTAAACACTAGGAGCCCCTCCCCTTAAAGAGTGAGTTCATAGCTAGCGAGAATGAAAACAATGTAAAGGGTAACATGCCAGAGTCCACACACACAAAAAATAACAAGGTAGGAAGACTTCAAATGATAATACTCTATGTGTTGGACATTTTACAAACTCTAATCCTCAAAACAACTCCGAGTTAGTTTCACCATCCCATTTTATAGATGACAAAACTGCAGCTTACTAAGACTAACTTGCCAAGATCAGACAACTAAGGTGAGCCCAGAATTAAAAATGGGATCTAATTCCAAAGCTATTTTCACTGCACATGCTGTAATGTTTTTGAATTTATCTTTACATTTGCAGTGGGGGGGGAAGAGTCAAAATCAGCCAAAACTCTGTTATCCTGAATTATCCTGAAAAGAGAAAATTTGTCTTCACTCATAAAAGTCAAAAAACTAGGGGTGCCTGGGTGGTTCAGTTGGTTAAGCTCAGATCATGATCCTGGAATCCTGGGATACGAGTTCCGGCTGATCAGGCTCCCTCCTCAGCAGGGAGTCTGCTTCTCCCTCTGACCCTCCTCCCTCCCATACTCTCAGTCTCTCATTCTCTGTCTCTCAAATAAATAAATAAAATTTTACTTTAAAAAAAAATCAAAAAACTAACTTTTTAACAGCTCCATGTGCATTTAATGTAATGTCTCTATGTTTTGACCAACACAAGTTTGGGTCTAAACAAAAATGTGCAACATGACAAGAAGATAACCAGTAATCATTTAAGAAAATAAACATTCGTAAATTTTTCAAGTGCTTGGGTTGAAAAATTTAGATATGATCCATAGTTTTGGATTATCCCACTGACTGCTTATTTGAAAGAGCAAATTATTTCAGATTTGGGGGGGGGTTTGAAGGGGACAGCAGAAGGATAATTTTAAAAATGACCTAAAGTTTAAGAAATACAACTGATTAAAGGTTAAATATCCAAGACACTGTAAGTACCCAATAAATCTTATTAAATGAACTGAACAAGTGGGATGAGAATGTGTCTTCCTCACACTTCTAGTAAGTATACTTAAGAAGGTACTTTTTTAAGCCAAGAAAAAAAAATGTACGATTTAAGAGAGATGAAATAAAAACAGCTTACCACACCTCTGAAAAGAAATCAAAACACTGTCATTTGTATCTCTGTGTAAAGTTAAACTCCTCAGGAACTAGGCAATATCCAGACAATAGTGCACATAATTCTTAGCATACTAATGCCAGTTAATAAATATTGATACAATAAGACTTTCTTAGTTTCGAATTCTAATTTTGTAAAGACAGGGTCATTATTTCTTGAATCTATTTCTTGCTTTTGTTGTGATTATTAGTTTCTTTAAAGGGCTTCTGGGTCATTCTTTGGGCTTATCAGCACTATCATTAATACTGTATTCATTTTATTACAAATGTGATAAATAACTCAGATTTATAAGCAAGATCTAATTCTAAAATTACTTCCACTATACACACCAGGATAAAAATTTTATTTTTATCTTTCTAAATTCTAAACTTTTTTACCTGGTTTAAACAGTAAGAGTACTCATTAATCAGAGGTTATGAAGCAAACACTTCTCATCCCTCTTGTCTAATTCACTCAAGATTTATTGGTTATCTACTGTGACTCTGACAGGTAACTTTTTAACAGTTTTTCTTCCAAACTTTAGGTCATTTCCATTTCAAGCCTCCTTCCCTCCCCCCAGAATATTCTGGAATAATTTCCTGCTTCTTTCAATATTGCAGGCAGTGGAATTCTCCAAAATTAAGGGTCATAGCTATATCCCCTCATGATTTATGGAGGGTAACTCTGGATTGTAAATCCCACACTGCTATTCGTTTACATTTTCAAAAGTACCCTAGCCACTTAATAAATATAATCCCAGACAGATTTAGTAATGTTTCTATTTTAGTATGCCAATTGGACGTTTTTAAAATTCAGAGACTAAATTATCTTTGAAGGAATCTAAGCTCAAACAGTGCCTACGTTAAAATTATTTCTAACAATTTTATGGACTAAAGCATTTGCCACATTCAATTCTGACTTTACCAACAAAACCTCCACGCCATGACGAAAAAAGAGTCCTTTTCATTTTCTCAACTTAAAAGGGAAAATAAAAAAATGCCAACTGTTTGCAGGTTTGCATTTAACAGAATCTCTGGCAAACCCGGTAGCTCACGTTTAATTTGAAAATCCCAATAAACTGTGAACACAACCCTTGGGCTTGATTTCCCACTTCATCCGCCCTCCCTCCCCACCAGTCCACCCCCAAAACCCCAACCCACCAAAGCACACGTCTAAGCATTTTTCACCAACAGAGCCAAAACCTCGAAAAAAGAGCTCCCCTTGGAAGGAAAAGGCCAGCCCTACCCTGCCTGGGGCCCAGGCCTGCTCCGCGAGCTCCGCTCCAAGGAGGGCCAACTCTCGACGCCCTGCACGCCCCGCCCCGGGCCCGCTCGCGTCCCCTTAGGCGACAAAACCCTCCCTCCGGCCCTCAGCCAGGACTGACAGTTACGGTAGCAGCAGCCGCTGCTACCAAAGGCCTACTTCTGGCACTGACCCCTCCAAACCACGCGCCCCCAAACACTCGCCGTGGCGCTGTCTGGGAGCGTCCCTACCTCCGCCAGAGCCAGCCCCGAAGGGTGGTTTGAGCGACAGAGAGAACGAAGAGAAATGCCGACCAGCCTCCCCGGCCCAGGCCCGGTCCTCGGCCACACTGACCTGCTGTCGCCCCCGCGCCTGGGCTGTGGCCCTCGCAGCAGCGGCTGCCTCACTGGTCGCAGTCGCCCTCGCTCGCCGCCTCCGCCCGCCACCGCCTCGTTCCCTGTCGCTGCCTCCACCGCCGGGGCTCATGCGGGACCCGCGCTTCCTTCTCCGGAGACTAAGGCCGGGAAAGGGGGCGCCGGGGCCGCAGAAAACCCCGCGCTCGTCGCCAGCCGCCGCTCCGCCGCTGCCTGTCCCCACTGGGGAACTGCGGGGCCCGCCGAGCCGGAGCTAGGCTGGGAGCTGCTCCGAGCGCGACCCCAAGGAGGAGCCGAGGGAGGCACCGCTGCCCGCGGCCGTAATCGTTGGGTCCGCAGAGATGAAGCTTAAGTCGGAGGCGGCAGCGGAAGGCGAGCGCCCAGGCCAGCGGATGGCTAAGTGGCAGCGGGGTGCACGAGCGGAAGGAAGGCGGTATGTCGAGATTCTGGCGAAGGGGATTCAGGCTATGTCGTCTCCTGCAGTCACCCCGAACCCAGCGCCACCATCTTGGGAAAAACGCGGATCTCGCGGCCGCAGCGCAAGCCGGGAGGACTGGCAGGGCGGGCCGAGTATCCCAGCAGGCAGCGCGTGCCGCCCGGTCGGGCCAGAGCTCCCGGCCGGGACGCAGGGACGTGGGGCGGGGCCGGGGTGCGCGCGGGAGGGCGCAGCGATATGTCCCGCCCTCTCTTGCCGGCTCCTCCCCCTTCCTGCTTGCCGTCGTCGCCACCGCAGGGGCTGTTGGGAAGGGGAAGTTGCTCGCGGCTCCTTGGAGTTCTGCCAGGGTTGGTGGCCATCTTGGGATCGGGCAGAGGGTCAGTGTTTCTATCGAGCCACCGCTGTCTATGGCCCCGCCGAAAGAAGGGCGTACACGCCGGAAACCCCCTGGAGCCACCAGGAGTGTTGGAGAGGCCCCTGGTATACCCAAGTCGAGGAACGTGCTAAGACTTAAACGCTCCCGATTTTAGGGGGACGAATCGGCTCTGAAAATCCGCCGAGGGACGGGGGGGTGGTTTTGATAGCTCCCAGCCGCGCGGCGAGGCTGTAGCCTCCGGATACCAGGCCCTCCGACCCCAACCTCTTTCCGTCCAGAGCTGCCTTTGTAAATACTGCAGAGGTACCCCGAGAGTATGAGCCATCTTTCAGGGGACCAAGGTCATTTGCTTAGGCCTCTCCAACACGATGTCATTAGTTTACTGGAAGATGAAAGCACGTCTCGCAGTTTTGACATTCGGTAGGTTAAGGAGATTGTGGCCTCTTGGTTAACATCAGCTAGATGGATGCTAATTTTGATCCCTATGACAACCCATTTAAAAGCCATGCGTCTTCATATTTACTATGAAGGTCATCGTTTTATTTAAAAGGGCTTTTTTTTTTTATGGCTCTGCGACACTTAACTAGCAAATACAGTGGAATCACTAACAATTCATAGTCTTAACGGCTTGCAACTTTGCTAAGCCCTAAAATGCTATATGAGATCCCATTCATCTGGTATTCAAAGAATTTTTTTTAAATCAACAATCTTACATTGCAGTGTATTCAGCTGCCATTCTTAGAGCATTATAAGTCAGGGATATGTTTATGTATACTGCTTCCCGGTTATAACCAACTGTAAAAAACTTAAACTATAAAAAATAAGCTAGTGGAATTTAAATTATCCCAGGACAATTAATGATAAATGACAGTATTAAATCATGTCTGATTTTAACTTAGTTCCTCATTGTTTTTTTCATTTCCCCCATTACAGATCCTCATTTGGAAACAATTTGTAGTTATATTTTATAGAAGAGGCTAGTTAAAATCGTAATCTATTAAGGATTTTCTTTGCATATTATCAAAATAGGCAAATGAGAATGAAAATCTTTAAAGATTTTTGTTAAAATAATCAAAGCAAAATGTTACTTCAGTATCTAGCCTGTGAAGATAGTTTAACTTATTCTCCTCAGAAATTGCCTGAATAAATGATATGTAATTTTATATAACCTGGTGCATCAAAATGGAACAAATTCCTGAGTACCAAAAAAATTAAAGACTGACGAGAAATAAATCTGCTCTTAAATGTCAGAATGACTGTCCAGATCTTTACTAAAATCAAGAAGGATCCCAGTTCCTCCTTCAAATATGGAGAAATTACACATAGGCTTTTTTAGTTCATTAATAGGTATTCTGTGTGACGTGAGTGTCAGACCCGATTCAAGACCCCACTGTGCTCTGTCTTAATCCATTTTCAAATTTTGTGATGTTTGCTGATAAAAATTACTAGCACATTGACTGGCATAAGATAAGAGTTCAGTAAATGTTAGGGCTTAGTAATAGTAGTACTAGTATTATCAATACCATTGTTTAGCATTACACACTTCATGAACTCCTTCACACCTCCACCCTTAATTCCTACAGATCTACCTAAATTTGCGCTCACCCTGATCTCCTGTCTTAAAGTATGAGCCATCCTTCTTTCTACAGCTTTTTTTTTTTTTTTTGGTGGAGGGGAGGGGAGCTGGCCGGTGGGGGGTGAGACTCTCAAGCGTCTTAGTCCCTTGGTTGTTCCCTCTCTTGTTCATAAATTCTCCTTCTACTAACTCCATCCCTTCTATTTAGAAGAGCTATCTGTACTTGGATTATCATTTCTTTCTAAGTCCCTCTTCAACTACTGAAATTCAGCATTTGCCCCCATTTTACTGTATACACTGCTTGTATTAATGTCTGTAATAGCACAATGCCAAATCTAAAAGTTGCTTCTCAGTTTTCATGGTATCTGACCTTTTTGCAGGTTTCCACACTGCTAACTACTGCCTCCTGGAAACTGCTCCCTTGGTTCCATCACCCTGCATTCTCCAGCCTCTCTCCCTATGTCTTGGGCCCTCTTCTTCAAGTCTTCTTTGCAGAATGTTCTTCCTCTCCATCCTTGGTTCTTTCTGCCTACTGTATTATACAGTCTCTGATAGTACCATATATATATATACTCTTCCTCTATCACTTTTTTCAGTCAGGGATCAAGTCTGAATCTTGAACACTGATCTCATTCAGAACCAGACATATCTTCAACCCCTTATTGTGTGGAGAATGGACAGGACATGCAAAGTGTTTAATGTCTGATGTATGGGAAATGTTCAATAAATGGTAATAAATACTATTATTATTAGCTATTATGGTAACATCCATTTCCTTCTATATGATCCCACTGATACTATCTTAATTTAGATCCTTAGTGTTGAATTTGAACTCAATGTAAACTCCAGAAAGGCAGGGTCACACTACCTTATTTATTTTTATATCCCCCAAACCCAACACAATGCTGGTCCATATTACAGTACTTTGCTACTGAATCTCACTGTGGAATGTTTTTAAAAGAAACAAATATGATTTCATTGCATCCTTGCTTAAATCTGTCACTGATTCTTTATAGCTCTCTGGATAATGTCCAGACTCCAAGACCAAGCCCCATTGGATGTGGGCCCTACTTCCCTTCCAGCCCCAACTCCTTCCTCTCCCCACGTGAATCCATTGCTGGAAAAGTACTTTAAACACTAAAAAGTCATTTGGAGCTCTTTCGCATGCAATTTCAATTTTTTAAAAAATATTCCAATTGCAATGTAGTTAACTCAGAGTGTTAATTAGTTTCAGGTGTACAATATAGTACAATTACAATATAATTACTCAGTGCTCATCAAGATAGATGCACTCTTAATCCCCTTCAACACCAAAACTAAAGACAACCTAATGTATGGAAGAAGATATTTACAAATGACATGTCTGATAAAGGGTTGGTATCCAAAATATAAAAAGTAGTTAAGGGGCGCCTGGGTGGCTCAGTCGTTAAGCGTCTGCCTTCGGCTCAGGTCATGATCCCAGGGTCCTGGGATCGAGCCCCACATTGGGCTCCCTGCTCGGCTGGGAGCCTGCTTCTCCCTCTCCCGCTCCCCCTGCTTGTGTTCCCTCTCTCGCTGTGTCTCTCTCTGTCAAAAAATAAATAAAATCTTTAAAAAAAAAAAGTTAAATAACTCAACACCAAAAAACAATCTAATAAGCAAATGGGCAGAAGATATGACACATTTTTCCAAAGAAGACTTACAGATGGCCAATAGACACTGAAAAGATGCTCAACTTCACTCATCAGGGAACTGCAAATCAAAACCACACTGAGATATGACCTCACACCTGTCAGAATGGCTAAAATTAACAACATAAGAAACAAGTGTTGGCAAGAATGTGGAGAAAAAGAAACGCTCCTGTGCTGTTGGTGGGAATGCAAACTGTGCAGCTATTATGGGAAACAGTATGGAGGTTCCTCAGAAAGTTAGAAACAGAATTGCCCTACAGTCCAGTAATTGCTTTACTCTTTACCAAAAAAAAATAGAATAACACTAATTCAAAGGGATACATGCACCCCTATGTTCATTGCAGCATTATTTACAATAGCCAAATTATGGAAGCAGCACAAGTGTCCATGGATAAATGAATAGATAAAGAAGAGGTGATTATATTGGGGCGCCTGGGTGGCTCAGTCGTTCAGCGTCTGCCTTCAGCTCAGGTCATGATCCCAGGGTCCTGGGATTGAGCCCCGCATCGGGCTCCCTGCTCAGCAGGAAGCCTGCTTCTCCCTCTCCCACTCCCCCTGCTTGTGTTCCCTCTCTCGCTGTGTCTCTCTCTGTCAAATAAATAAAATCTTAAAAAAAAAAAAAAAAGAGGTGATTATATATCATTAGGAATATTAGTCAGCCATAAAAAAAAGAATGAAATCATGCCACTAGCAATGAAATGGATGGAGCTAGAGAGTATAATGCTAAGCAAAATAAGTCAGAGAAAGACAAATACCATACGATTTCACGTATATGTGGAATTTAAGAAACAAAACAAAGGGGACAAAGAGGACAAACCAAGAAACAGACTCAACTATAGAGAACAAACTGATACCAGGGGGTAGGTTGGTGGGCAGATGGGTGAAATAGATGATGGGTATTATGGAGGGCACTTGCGATGAGCACAGGGTGATGTATGGAATTGTTGAATCACTATATTGTACACCTGAAACATATATAACACTGTATGTTAACTATACTGGAATTTTTTTAAAAAATCATTCGAGAAAAAAACCTGGAAGTGCTATCAGGTTTTGACCTTGGTCATTTCAGTCTCTTTGTGCCTTAAACCCAGCGGGAGAGTAGGGGGAAAAGAATTTCATTGACTGCCCGCTGCTGCTGCTAATCGGAGCTGTTCTGGATAAAACAATTGGACTGAAATCAGTGAAGCCATCCTTAGACATTTTGCCTTCTGAGAGGTGCAACTTTTAGTTCTTTGAAATCATTCACGTTGCATTCATGTGTCTAATACTATTTTTAATACTTAACCCATTCTCACAGGAATTCTAACAAAATACTTTTTTAAATCTAAGGAAGTGCATTGGTTAAATATAATCAATTATTAAAAACAGTGCAGGGGCGCCTGGGTGGCTCAGTCGGTTAAGCTTCTGCCTTCAGCTCAGGTCATGATCCCAGGGTCCTGGGATCGAGTCCTGCATCGGGCTCCCTGCTCAGCGGGGAGCCTGCTTCTCCCTCTGCATGCTCTGCCTGCCGCTCCCCCTACTTGTGCTCTCTCTCTCTCTGACATAAATAAATAAAATCTTTAAAAAATAAAAAATTAATTAATTTAAAATGGTGCAGACTACACTTCTTTCTTCAAAATATCTAGACAAAAGAAAACATCTGGCTAGGGAAGAATCATGAGTAGAGTTTTCAACTGATAATATTTCGTTTTTTTATTCTTGCTTGACAGTAACAAATAATACAAAATTATCAAAATGATAAAATTTACTATTGGACTCTTTGAGATTGCTTCAAACAATTGTATACCTAATGCCTGCCTTTTTTGTTTGTTTATTTTTAGTTTTGCTTTGTGACAGTAAACCATCATTATAATATAGAAAGAGGAAGGTTTTTAAAGATAACAATGTAGATATTATTCATGACTTAATTTTTTTTTTTTTTTAGTTTGGTTGAACATGATACCAATTGCATCTGGATTTTAGTACTTAACACAGACTTTCTGAAATGACAGATTATTTCCACAGATTACATTTGTGCACCCATTAAGTGCTAGTTATCTGAATAAATCTCAATTCTTACAACAATTTTGAGTATTATGCATTTTATGGATTAGGAAATTAAGCTTAGAATAAGTAACTTGTATATGTCTTAACAGCTGAAACCTAGTAGAGGTAGGATTTAAATCCAGGTATGTGTGTTTGTATGTGTGTGTGTGTGTGGGGGGGGGTTGTTGCTGCTTTCCCAGAAAATAATTTTTTTGAATTTCAAATATGTTTCATTGAAGTGCTTTTTTAATCAGTCATCCCTAACAGTATTACAGGTTTCCCCTACTTTTCAAAAGTAGAATGTTCCTGTTAAATCTTTAATAAGCTGAAATGACGTAAAGCAAAAAGGCAAATGCCATTAATTTACATGGAAAATATTTTTAGCATTCCCAGGCCCAAAAAAAGAACCTTTTCTGATACCTTAGGACACATCTTGCTAATGGACGCACACAATGAATGGCGATAAAACACATACTCATAGGCACAGTTCAAAGCTATGGCAGCGTGATGCTGAGATGTTGAGTGTAGTTCCTGAAGAAGAAGCTGGGTGGTGACATTGTCACTGCTCTGGGCGTGTGCTGCTTCTGTAATGGCTAGAGGCGAAACAAATACTGAACACTATTTTCACTTTTCACCTTTTTTTGTAGAAGCAAAAATCTTCAGATTTCTTTCAGTCAGTAAAAATAGGTATGTGCTAATATGTATCTTTCATAAAAGCAAAGTGGTGTAACATGAGCTTTCAAAAGTGGGGGATACCTGTATACCAGAAAAATATTCTCAACTTGTTACCCCAACAGAAACCTCCTTTTCCATACTGTTCAATTCAAAACTCAGATTCTGAGAGCCTCAGGCAACCTGATCTGCCACCATTCCCTTCCAGCACTCAGTCCTATTTTGTGATGTTGGACCAGCTGCTTACCTTCTTTAAGCATCAATTTCTTCATTTGTAATGAGGATGATATGAATAATGGTTAGAGACCATGTACTGCTAAGGACTTGACTCCGTGCCTGGCACGTGATAAATGTTCAGTAAATGTTAATGCATGAATGGGTGAGTAGATGAAATTGTCTTAATTTGGGATTCCCCAGAAGCAGATTTGATACAATAATTGGAGTACAAGTATTTTCTTTGGGAGGTGATCCCAAAAACTTTGGTAGGGAAGCAAGGAAGTGAGTTAGGGAAGGAGGACCAACCAATAAAGTGTTCATTATCAATCAAGTATCCACTGTGGGCAACTAGTGCTTAATTCTGCTGAGGAACTCTGGGAGAAAGTGTAGACTATTCACTTCAGTTATCCTGTCAGTAGAGAGAGGGAGCTGTTATTGTACACTGACTATCCCAGGGACTACTCACACTGCCGGCTTGCTGTGGTAGGGGCATGGCAGTTCCAGCTGGTCAGAGAGTGCCCCAAGAAAAGAAAATACAAATGCTGGCAATTGGAACTAGAACTGACATGTACTACACTGATAAGACCCAGGTTGCCAACAGCATCTGCTACATGAATAAATGCACAAATAAACAAAGGGACAAATAAGCCAAATTTGATGAATTTACCACATTCAGATGGCCCTCATGGTTGCAGGTTTAGAAGCCTATTAGAGCAGTCCACCAACCAAATTAACATTAACTAAGCTGAAGAGATGGAATTCTAAAATCAGAATGCCAGTTTATTGATTTAAATTGAGAAATAACTATTACAGGGACAGGAATACTGGCAGTGCATATGAATAGAGCACTCTTTGCCTATAAGATGTGCAGGGCCCTCAATAACAGCAACTTGCTTATGAAGCTTGAGATCTAGACAAAGGGAGTTGAAGGAACTGAATTTTGATGACAGTAAGCTAAAATACCTGATACATTCAACTTCCATTAAGAATCATCTTGACATGGAGTCCCTGGGTGGTTCAGTTGGTTAAGCATCCAACTCTTGATTTTAGGTCAGGTCATGATCCCAGGGTCGTGAGATCACGTGAGAGCACAGGGCTCTGTGCTGGGCATGGAGCCTGCTTAAGATTTCTCTCTCCCTCTCCCTCTGCTCCTTTGCCCCCCACCAAAAGAATCATCTTGACAGAAGAATGAGAATATTTGAGTTCATTGGCCAATGTCCCTGAAGAAGGTTATATCCAGCATTTCCTAGTCTGACTCTATTCCGTGTTTCTACCAATGACAGGCCCCCTTCTTTAGAAATGTCACATTTCAGTTATGTCTTGCAGACCTGGAAGCCAATTCCCTTTTTTAAAAAGTGACTTATCCCAACCTCTGCCCTGGCCCATTATGTGGCTAATCCAAAAGTGTAACACTCAAAGGGCAATCATATTCCTTCATTTCCATGTTTTTGTGGCACTTCTCACAGTTAGCACTGAGTACCAACAATATTATACTTTATTACCTAAATGTTTGTAATCTCTTCTCAACCAGAAGTTTTTTTCTACTATGTAGAGTCCGAACTTCTTCAGGCCACTCAAAATTATGAAACCTACTAACTAGCTCCCAGTAACTTTTCTATTTCTCTTTCACGTCAAATGTTTCTCATATGAAACATACCATACTTGTTCTTACTTCCCCATTTCCCAGTCATTATTTAACACTAAAGAAACATTTAAAGAATAGTGCAGTCAGCACACATATTTTCTTTACCTAGATTTCACAATAGCTTATATTTTGCTATATTTGCTCAATTATTTATTATCTCTCTGGAACCATTTGACACAAATTACAGACTTCATGACACTACTTTTACATATCTCAGCATATTTTTCCTAAAAACAAGAGCATTCTTTTTTTTTAACATTTTATTTATTTATTTGACAGAGAGTGAGAGCACAAGCAGGGGGAGCACAAGCCAGAGGGAAAGGGAGAAGCAGGCTCCCCGCTGAGCAGGGAGCCTGTTGTGGGGCTCGATTCCAGGACCCTGGGACAATGACCGGAGCCGAAAGCAGGCGCTGAACCCACTGAGCCACCCAGGTGCCTCAACCATTCTTGTATCTTACCACAACACCATATAATATTTAACACTGACTCAATAATACTATCTAATACACAATCCATATTCAGGTTTCTCCAATTGTTCCAATAATATTGCTTATACTTTTTCTTTTATTTTTTCAAGTATAATTAACATACAGGGTTATATTAGTTTTAGGTGTACAACATACTGATTCCACAATTAACCTAGTGCTCATCATGATAAGTGTACTCCTAATCCCCTTCACCTATTTCACCCATCCCCCCACCCACCACCCATCTGGTAACATCAGTTTGTTCTCTATAGTTAAGTCTGTTTTTTTGTTTGCCTCTTTTTTCCTTTGTTAATTTGTTTTGTTTCTTAAATTCCACATATGAATGAAACCATATGGCATTTGTCTTTCTGAGTAAGACCCAATTAAATAAGACAACTTTAGATTTCATATTTCTTTAGTCTTTAGTTATCTAGAAATCATGTCATAACATTTTTTTCTTTTATGACCTTGATTCTTTAAAGATATCAGGGCAGTAGCTTTATAGGAACTGTCGCAATCTCATTCATCTGATTGTTTCCTCATGATTAGATTCACATTATATATTTTTGGAACCGATACATAGGTGATGTTACAAACTCTGCATCACCAAAGCAGGCAGATGTGGTAGTTTGTTATATTATTGGTGATGCTAAGTTTTATTACTTGGTTAATGTGGTGTCTGCTAGATTTCTCCATTATAAATGTTTGTTGTAATTAATAAGTAATTTGAGTAGTGGTACTTTGAGAATTGAATAAATATTTCACATTTTACCTACTAGTTTTTCTATCTATGTGTGATTATTGTCTGAATCAGCTTTACACTGGTGGTTGTAAAATAATTCTCCCTCCATTCCTTTTACATCTACTAGCTGTATTTATTAGTTAAGAAGAGCTTTTCCTCCTACCCACTATTTTTCTTTAGTATTAATATGGATTCATGGATTTCCTTTTTATTCAATATGACAAAATACATTACATCATTATTCTTTTTAGTGCTCAAGTTGTCCCAAATTTGGCCAGCTGGGTCCCACGAGCCAATTTTGTGTTCTTTTGACTTCTCCCTGTCAATCTGAGTATTTCTTTGGTTTTTAGCACAATAAGATGTTCAGGCTTATTCTACTCTGGATCTAAACTCAGCCAATTCTCAGAAAACTTGTGGGGTTTTGTTTGCTTGTTTTGTTTTGTTTTGTTTTAGTAAACATGGCACTAGTCCCTCCCTGACCATTCATGCTCTCTCTCAAATAAATAAATAAATAAATAAATAAATAAATAAAATCTTCAACAATAAATTAATAAATAGATAAATAAATAATTCCCATCCTTTCAGCCCCATTCCAACTCAATCCCTATAAGAAGCCATTTTCATTTTTTAGATTATCTCTCCCGAAGTTTTTTAAAGATTTTATTTATGTATTTGTCAGAGAGAGAGAGAGAGCACAAGCAGGGGGAAGAACAGGCAGAGGAAGAAGCAGGCTCCCATCTGAGCAAGGATCCTGATGCAGGACTCGATCCAAGGACCCTGGGTTCATGACCTGAGCTTAAGGCAACTGATTAACTGACTGAGCCAACCAGTCATGACTTTCCTGACATTTTTTTTATTTTATTATGTTACGTTAGTCACAATACAATACATCATTAGTTTTTGATGTGGTGATCCACAATTCATTGTTTTCGTATAACAACCAATGCTCCATGCAGTACTGCTCTCCTTAATACCCATCACCAGGCTAACCCATCTCCCCACAGCCCTCCCCTCTAAAATCCTCAGTTTGTTTCTCAGAGTCCATAGTCTCTCATGGTTCATCTCTCCTTCCAATTTCCCCCCTTCATTTTTCCCTTCCTTCACCTAATGTCCTCCATGCTATTTCTTATGTTCCACAAATAAGTGAAACCATATGATAATTGACTTTCTCTGCTTGACTTATTTCACTTAGCATAATCTCCTCCAGTCCCATCCATGTTGATGTAAAAGTTGGGTATTCATCCTTTCAGATGGCTGAGTAATATTCCATTGTGTATATGCACCACATCTTCTTTATCCATTCATCTGTTGAAGGGCATCTCAGCTCTTTCCACAGTTTGGCTATTGTGGACATTGCTGTTATGAACATTGGGGTGCAAATGGCCCTTCTTTTCACTACATCTGTGTCTTGGGGGTAAATATCCAGTAGTGAAAATGCTGGGTCATAGGGTAGCTCTATTTTTAATTTTTTGAGGTACCCCCACACTGTTTTCCAAAGTGGCTGAACCAACTTGCATTCCCACCAACAGTGTAAGAGGGTTCCCCTTTCTCCACAACCTCTCCAACATTTGCTGTTTCTTGCCCTCTCAATTTTTCCCATTTTCACTCATGTAAGGTGGTATCTCAGTGTGGTTTTGATTTGAATTTCCCTGATGGCTAATGATGATAAACATGTTTTCACGCGTCTGTTAGCCATTTGTATGTCTTCTTCGAAGAAGTGTCTGTTCATGTCTTCTGCCCATTTTTTGGCTTATTTGTTTTTTGCGTGTTGAGTTTGAGAAGTTCTTTATAGATCTTGCATACCAGCCCTTTATCTGTAGTGTCATTTGCAAATATCTTCTCCCACTCTGTGGGTTGCCTCTTTGTTTTCTTGACTATTTCCTTTGCTGTGCATAAGTTTTTATCTTGATGAAGTCCCAAAAGTTCATTTTCGCTTTTGTTTCACTAGCTTCTGGAGATATATCTTGAAAGAAGTTGCTGTGGCTGATGTCAAAGAGGTTACTGCCTATGTTCTCCTCTAGGATTTTGATGGATTCGTTTCTCACATTGAGATCTTTCATTCATTTTGAGGTTATCTTTCTGTATGGTGTTAGAGAATGGTCGAGTTTCATTCTTCTGCATATGGCTGTCCAATTACCCAGCACCATTTATTGAAGAGACTGTCTTTTTTCCATTGCATATTTTTATCTGCTTTGTCGAAGATTATTTGACCATAGAGTTGAGGGTCTGTATCTGGGCTACCTATTCTGTTCCATTGGTCTATTTGTCTGTTTTTGTGCCAGTACCGTGCTGTCTTGGTAATCACAGCTTTGTAATATAGCTTGAAATCAGGCCACGTGATGCCTCCACCTTTGTTTTCATTGTTATGTTAATCACCATACATTACATCATTAGTTTTTTTTTTTTAAGATTTTATTTATTTATTTGACAGAGAAAGAGAGAAAGAGTTCACAAGCAGGGGGAGAGACAGAGGAAGAGGGAGAAGCAGACTTCCCGCTGAGTGGGGAGCCCCATGTGGGGTTCGATCCCAGGACCCTGGGATCATGAGCTGAGCCGAAGGCAGCCGCTTAACTGACTGAGCCACCCAGGCTCCCCACATCATTAGTTTTCGATGTACTGTTCCATGATTCATTGTTTGCGTATGACATCCAGTGCTCCATTCAGTACGTACCCTCTTTAATACCCATCATCAGGCTAACCCATCCCCCCACCTCCCTCCCCTCTAGAACCCTCAGTTTCTTTCTCACAGTCCATAGTCTCTCATGGTTTGTCTCACCCTCCCATTCCCCCCCCCCTTCATTTTTCCCTTCCTGCTATCTTCTTCTTCGTTTTTTTTTTTTTTAAAACATATAATGTCTTACTTGTTTCAGAGGCACAGGTCTGTGATTCAGCAGTCTTGCACAATTCACAATGCTCACCATAGCCACTCCGCAATGTCTATCACCCAGCCACCCCATCCCTCCCACCCCGCACCACTCCAGCAACCCTCAGTTTGTTTCCTGAGATCAAGAATTCCTCATATCAGTGAGGTCATATGATACATGTCTTTCTCTAATTGACTTATTTCACTCAGCATAATACCCTCTAGTTCCATCCAAGTCGTTGCAAATAACAAGATTTCATTCCTTTTGATGGCTGCATAATATTCCATTGTATATATATATACACCACATCTTCTTTATACATTCATCTGTCGATGGACATAATGGCTCTTTCCATAGCTTGGCTATTGTGGACATTGCTGCTATAAACATTGGGGTGTACATACCCCTTTGGATCCCTACATTTGTATCTTTGAGGTAAATACTCAGTAGTGCAATTGCTGGGTCGTATGGTAGCTCTATTTTCAACTTTTTGAGGAACCTCCATACTGTTTTCCAGATGGCTGAACCAGCTTGCATTCCCACCAACAGTGAAGGAGGGTTCCCCTTTCTCCACATCCCCGCCAACATCTATTGTTTCCTGACTTGTTAATTTTAGCCATTCTGACTGGTATGAGGTGATAGCTCACCGAGGTTTTGATTTGGATTTCCCTGATGCCACTTTTTCATGTGTCTGTTGGCCATTTGGATGTCTTCTTTGGAAAAATGTCTGTTCATGTCTTCTGCCCATTTCTTGATTTGATCATTTGTTCTTTGGGTGTTGAGTTTGATAAGTACTTTATAGATTTTGGATACTAGCCCTTTATCTGATATGTCATTTGCAAATATCTTCTCCCATTCTGTCAGTTGTCTTTTGGTTTTGTTGACTGTTTCTTTGGTTGTGCAAAAGCATTTTATCTTGATGAAGTCACAATAGTTCATTTTTGCCCTTGCTTCCCTTGCCTTTGGCAATGTTTCTAGGAAGAAGTTGCTGCAGCTGAGGTCAAAGAGGTTGCTGCCTGTGTTCTCCTTTAGGATTTGGATGGACTCCTGTCTCACATTGAGGTCTTTCAACCATTTGGAGTCTATTTTTGTGTGTGGTATAAGGAAATAGTCCAATTTCATTCTTCTGCATGTGGCTGTCCAATTTTCCCAACGCCGTTTGTTGAAGAGACTGTCTTTGTTCCATTGGACATTCTTTCCTGCTTTGTCAAAGATCAGTTGACCATAGAGTGGAGGGTCCAATTCTGGGCTCTCTATTCTGTTCCATTGAGCTATATGTCTGTTTTTGTGCCAGTACCATACTGTCTTGATGATGACAGCTTTGTAATAGAGCTTGAGGGTCGGAAATGTGATGCCACCAGCTTTGCTTTTCTTTCTCAACATTCCTCTGGCTATTCGGGGTCTTTTCTGGTTCCATACAAATTTTAGGATTCTTTGTTCCATTTCTTTGAAAAAAGTGGATGGTATTTTGATAGGTATTGCATTAAATGTGTGGACTGCTCTAGGTAGCATTGACATCTTCACAATATTTGTTCTTCCAATCCATGAGCATGGAACGTTTTTCAATTTCTTTGTGTCTTCCTCAATTTCTTTCATGAGTGTTTTATAGTTTTCTGAGTACAGAATCTTTGCCTCTTTGGTTAGATCTATTCCTAGGTATCTTATGGTTTTGGGTATAATTGTAAATGGGATCAACTCCTTAATTTCTCTTTCTTCTGTCTTAGTGTTGGTGTATCGGAATGCCACTGATATCTGTGTATTGATTTTATATCCTGACACTTGACTGAATTCCTGTATGAGTTCTAGCAGTTTTGGGGTGGAGTCTTTTGGGTTCTCCACATAAAGTATCATATCATCTGCAGAGTGAGAGTTTGACTTCTCCTTTGCTGATTCGGATGCCTTTTATTTTTATTTTTTCTTGTCTGATTGCTGTGGCTAGGACTTCTAATACTATGTTGAACAGCATTGGTGATAGTGGACATCCCTGCCGTGTTCCTGACCTTAGGGGGAAAGATCTAAATTTTCCCCCATTAAGAATGATATTTGCTGTGGGTTTTTCATAGATGGCTTTTATGATATTGAGGTATGTACCCTCTATCCCTATACTCTGCAGAGTTTGAATCAAGAAACGATGCTGTACTATGTCAAATGCTTTTTCTGCATCTATTGAGAGTATCATATGGTTCTTGTTCTTTCTTTTATTAATGTATTGTATCACATTGATTCATTTGCAGATGTTGAACAAACCTTGCAGCCCAGGGATAAATCCCACTTGGTGTTGGAGAATAATCCTTTTAGTGTACTGTTGTATCCTATTGGCTAGTATATTGGTGAGAATTTTTGCATCCATGTTCATCAGGGATATTGGTCTGTAATTCTCCTTTTCGATGGGGCCTTTGTCTGGTTTGGGGATCAAGGTAATGGTGGCCTCATAAAACGAGTTTGGAAGTTTTCCTTCCATTTCTATTTTTTGGAACAGTTTCAGAAGAATTCTTCCTGAAATGTTTGGTAGAATTCCCCTGGGAAGCCATCTGGCCCTGGGCTTTTATTTTTGGGGAGATTTTTGAAGACTGCTTCAATTTCCTTTGTGGTTATAGGTCTGTTCAGGTTTTCTATTTCTTCCTGGTTCAGTTTTGGTAGTTAATACCTCTCTAGAAATGCATCAATTTCTTCCAGATTATCTAATTTGCTGGCATAGAGTTGCTCATAATATGTTCTAGTAATCGTTTGTATTTCTTTGGTGTTGGTTGTGATCTCTCCTCTTTCATGATTTTATTTATTTAGGTCATTTCTCTTTTCTTTTTGATAAGTCCGGCCAGGGGTTTATCAATTTTGGTAGTTCTTTCAAAGAACAAGCTGCTAGTTTCTTTGATATGTTCTACTGTTCTTTTGGTTTCTATTTGATTGATTTCTGCTCTGATCTTTATTATTTCTCTTCTCCTGTTGAGTTTCGGCTTTATGTAGTGTTCTTTCTCCAGTTCATTAGGTGTAGGGTTAGGTTGTATATTTGAGACCTTTCTTGTTTCTTGAGGAAGGCTTGTATTGCTATATACTTTCCTCTTAGGACTGCCTTTGCTGCATCCCAAAGATTTTGAACAGTTGTGTTTTCATTTTCATTGGTTTACATGAATTTTATTAATTCTTCTTAATTTCCTGGTTGACCCATTCATTCTTTTTTTTTTTTAAAGATTTTATTTATTTGACAGAGAGAGAGACACAGCGAGAGAGGGAACACAAGCAGCGGGAGCAGTAGAGGGAGAAGCAGGCTCCTGGCTGAGCAGGAAGCCTGATGTGGGGCTCGATCCCAGGACCCTGGGATCATGACTTGAGCTGAAGACAGATGCTTAACAACTGAGCCACCCAGGTGCCCCGACCCATTCATTCTTTAGTAGGATGCTCTTTAGCCTCCATGTATTTGAGTTCTTTCCGACTTTCCTCTTTGATTGAGTTCTAGTTTCAAAGCACTGTGGTCTGAAAATAGGCAGGGAATGATCCCAATCTTTTGGTACTGGTTGAGACCTGATTTGTGACCAGGATGTGATCTGTTCTGGAGAATGTTCCATGGCCACTAGAGAAGAATGTGTATTCTGTTGTTTTGGGATGGAATGTTCTGAATATGTCTGTGAAGTCCATTTGGTCCAGTGTGTCATTTAAAGACTTTATTTCCTTGTTGGTCTTTTGCTTAGACGATCTGTCCATTTCAGTGAGGGGGGTGTTAAAGTCCCCCACTATTATTGTATTGTTATCAATGTGTTTCATTGTTTTTGTTATTAATTGCCTTATCTAATTGGCTGCTCCCATGTTAGGGGCATAGATATTTACAATTGTTAGATCTTCTTGTTGGATAGACCCTTTCAGTAGGATATAGTGTCCTTCCTCATCTCTTATTACAGTCTTTGGTTTAAAATCTAATTTGTCCATTAGCATGGTAAATGGTTTTCCACCCCCTCACTTTCAATCTGGGGGTGTCTTTGGGTCTAAAATGAGTCTTGCAGACAGCATATCGATGGGTCTTGTTTTTTTATCCAATCTGAGAGCCTGTGTCTTTTGATTGGGGCATGTAGCCCATTTACATTCAGGGTAACTATTGAAAGATAGGAATTTAGTGCCATTGTATTGCCTGTAAGGTGACTGTTACTGTATATTGTCTGTGTTCCTTTCTGGTCTATGGTACTTTTAAGCTCTTTCTTTGCTTAGAGGACCCCTTTCAAGATTTCTTGTAGGGCTGGTTTTGTGTTTGCAAATTCCTTTGGTTTTTGTTTGTCCTGGAAGCTTTTTATCTCTCCTTCCATTTTCAATGACAGCCTAGCTGGATATAGTATTCTTGGCTGCACATTCTTCTCATTTAGTGCTCTGAAGATATCATACCAGTCCTTTCTGGCCTGCTAGGTCTCTGTGGATAGGTCTGTTGCCAATCTAATGTTTCTACCATTGTAGGTTACAGATCTCTTCTCCTGAGCTGCTTTCAGGATTTTCTCTTTGTCTCTGAGACTCATAAGTTTTACTATTAGATGTCAGGGTATTGATCTATTTTTATTGATTTTGAGGGGGTTTCTCTGTACCTCCTGGATTTTGATATCTGTTTCCTTCTCCAAATTAGGGAATTTCCCTGCTATAATTTGCTCCATTATACCTTCTGCCCCTCTCTCTCTTTCTTTTTCTTCTGGGATCTCAATTATTCTAATATTGTTTCATCTTATGGTATCACTTATCTCTCGAATTCTGCCGTTCTGATCCAGTACTTGTTTATCTCTCTTTTTCTCAGCTTCTTTATTTTCCATCGTTTGGTCTTCTATATCACTGATTCTCTCTTCTGCCTCATTTATCCTAGCAGTTAGAGCCTCCATTTTGATTGCACCTCATTACTAGCCTTTTTGATTTTGACTTGGCCCCATGTCCCAGAAAATCCTGAGCTCTTAATTTAAGAATAGGGCCTTGAGTCCCCCAAATCTGTTATTTCATCTATTTGGGAAAAAATGGTCATGGTAACTATTCTGCTTTTTTCCATGCTTTTTTCAAGCCCAGCTAATATCTTTAAAATCGTCTTTCTGAAATCTAGTTCCGACATATTACTAATGTCCATATTGATTAGGTCCCTGGCAGTCGGTACTGCCTCTTGTTATTTTTTTTTGAGGTGATTTTTACCATCTTGTCATTTTGTCCAGAGGAATATAGATTAATGAGAGAACAAAATGCTAACAGGGTAACAATGACCCCAGGAAAGTATACACTAAACAAGTCAGAAGAGATCTGAAACTGGGTGAAAAGAAAGGGAAAGAAAGAATAAAGAAAGAAAGAGAAAAAGAAAGGATAAAAAGAAACAAACAAGCAAGGAAGCAAACAAACAAAAAACCAAATATGGTCAAATATGATCAGGCTGGTGCATAGATCACTGCCACACACTAAAGTTTGGGCATATTGTGTCTGTTAGAAGAAAGTGCCACTGAAAATTTTAAGGAAAGAAAAACTTATATATGTACAAAAATAAGGGTAAATACGATGAAGTGATGGAATATGTCTGTAAAGATGAAAATTGTAAAATATTTTATAAAAGGAATTGATAAGAAGTTGGTTGAAAAAAGAAAGAAGAGGATATAAAAAAGAAAAAGGGAGAGAATGTGATCAGGCAGGAGACTAGAACAAAGACATACGCTAGAGCTTTAAGATATATTTTGGTCTGTTAGAAGAATCTGTATCCCAAAATTTTAAAGAGAGAACAACTTATATGTATATACCAAAAATATGGTTAACTACTATGAAGGGATAGAATATGACTCTAAAAATGAAAAATAAAAAAGAATTTTTATAAAAGGGAAGATAAGATATTGGTTGAAAAGGGAAAAAGAAAAATTCAAAAAAAAAAAGGAAAAGAAAAAGTTAAAAAAATTGACTTTGAAAGACTAAAGAATCATGGGATCAGATATGATCAGGCTGGTGCATAGATCAGTGCCACACACTAGATTTTGGGTGTATTATGTTCTGTTGGAAGAAAGTGCCTCCCAAAACTTTAAAGAAAGGAAAACTTATATATGTACAAAAATAAGGGTTCATACAATGAAGGGATGGAATATGAATGTAAAGATGAAAATTATAAAAAATTTTATAGAAGGAATTGATAAGAAGTTGTTTGAAAAAAGAAAGAAGAGGATTTAAAAAAGGAAAAAAGAAAGGGGGAGAGAATGGCAGGAGACTAGAAGAAAGCCATACACTAGAGATTTAGGGTATATTTTGATCTGTTAGAAGAAACTGTATCTCAAAATTTTAAAGAGAGAACAACTTATATATATATGCCAAAAATATGGGTAACTACTATGACGGGATAGAATATGACTCTAAAAATGAAAAATAAAAAATGTTTTTTAAAAAAGGGATTGATAAGATGTTGGTTGAAAAAGGGAAAGAGAAAAATTCAAAAAAAAAAATTAACTTTGAAAGGCTAAAGAATCATGGCAAAAAAGCCATGAATTCTATGTGCAGTATTCCCCTAGCACTGGAGTTCTGCCATTCTCATTGATCAGTAAACTTGGTCTTGGCTGGCTGTTCTTGCTGATCTTCTGGGGGAGGGGCCTGTTGCCGTGGTTCCCAATTGTCTTTGCCAGAGACAGAATTGCCCCGCCCTTGCTGGTACAGGCTAAGTAATCTGCTCAGGTTTACTCTCAGGAGCTTTTGATCCCTGCAAGTTTCCATACAACTATGGAGGACGAGAGTGAAAATGGCAGCCCCCAATCTCTGGCCCAGAGGAGCTGAGAACTCGGGGCCCCACTCCTCCATGAGCCCCCAGAGAAAAGCAGTGAATCACTCCCGTCTCCCTCTTCTCCTGCCACACTCCGTGCTCACCCGGCCTGTTCCTGAGTGTTTCTATCTCTGGCACATGAACCGTGTGGAGTCTCCAAACCCAGCAGATTCCTGCGGTGAGCTCCCATGCCACTCCTCCTGAGGGATGAAGGGGAGTCTCCCTTGATCTGCCGCTTGTTGGGTCCCTGCTGGAAGAGCAGTGGCCTGACTACACCGTGGATCATAGTTTATGACAATCCTGAGCTGAGTGCCCACTCCTCGGCTCCGTCTTGGCAGTTGGCTTCCCTGCTCCAAAACCTGGGAGTTCTGCTGTACTCAGGCACCACCAGTCTTTCTGTGACCCCAAGGGTCCTGAGACCACACTGTCCCGCAAGGGTTCCACCTCCCCCGTTTAGCCACTGGATGGACTTCCCTCAGCAGAGCGGACTTCTAAAAGTTCTGATTTTGTGCTCTGCTGCTCTATCACTTGCCAGTAGCGGCTGATAGAGGCCCCCTCCCCTGCTGACTGTCATCCCGAATATCCCCTCAGATTCACTTCTCCGCACATCCCATCGTCCATAAACTGGTCATTTTTCTGCTCTGCTATTCTTTTCTTCGATCTCCTGTTGAGTTCGTAGGTGTTCAGAATGGTTTTATCCCTATCTACCTGAATTCCTGGGACCAGACAAAATTTAGGTCTCCTACTCCTCGCCATCTTGCTCCTCCCTCCTGTTTTTCTCTTTCAACATTTCCTTGGAGAGTCAGCATCTTTTCTGATTCCACACAAATTTTAGGATTGTTTGTTCCAACACTTTGAAAAATGTCATTGGAATTTTGATCGAGATGGCATTGAAGGTATAGATTGCTCTGGGTAGCATAGACATTTTAACAATGTTTATTCTTCTGCTCCATGAGCACGGAATGTTGTTCCATTTTGTGTGTTTGTGTCTCATTCAATTTCTTTCATGAGTGTTCTGTAGTTCCTAGAGTATAGATCCATTACCTCTTTGATTAGCTTTATTCCGAGGAATCTTATGGTTTTTGGTGCTATTGTAAATGGAATTATTTCTCTAATTTTTCTTTCCTACTGTTGCATTGTTAGTGTATAAGAAAACAACAGTTTGCTGTGCATTGATTTTGTATCCTGCCACATTATTGAATTGCTGTATGAGTTCTAGTAATTTGGGGGTAGAGTCTTTTGAGTTTTCCACATAAAATATCATGTCATCTGAGAAAAGAGAGAGTTTTCCTGCTTCTTTGCCAATTTGAGTACTTTTATTTCTTTTTGTTGTCTGATTGCTGTGGCTAGGACTTCTAGTACTGTGTTGAACAATAGTGGTGAGAGTGGGCATCCTTGACGTGTTCCTGATCTTAAGGGAATGGCTCTCAGCTTTTCCTCATTAAGGATGATATTTGCTGTGGGTTTTTCATAGATGGATTTTATGAACTTGAGGAATGTTCCTTCATTCCCTATACTCTGAAGAGTTTTAATCAAGAAGGGATGCTGTATTTTGTCAAATGCTTTTTCTGCATCAATTGAGAGGACCATATGGTTCTTCTTTCTCCTCTTATTAATGTATTATATCACATTGATTTGCGAATGTGGAACCACCCTTGCATCCTGGGGATAAATCTCACTTGGTCGTGGTGGATGATCCTTTTAATGTATTGTTGGATCCTATCAGCTAGGATTTTGTTGAGGATTTTGGAATCCATATTCATCAGGGGTATCTGTCTGAAATACTCCTTATTCCTGGGGTCTTTGCCTGGTTTGGGGATTAAGGTAATGATGGCCTCATAGAATGAGTCTGGAAGATTTCCTTCTGTTTCTATTCTTTGAAACAGCTTCAGGAGAATAGGTATTATTTCTTCTTTGAATGTTTGGTACAATTCCCCAGGGAATCCATCAGTCTCTGGGCTCTTGTTTTATGGGAGGATTTTGATCAGTGCTTCAATCTCATTACTGGTTATTGGTCTGTTCAGGTTGTCAATTTCTTCCTGTTTCAGTCTTGGTAGTTTATAGGTTTCAGGAAGGCTTCCATTTCATCCAGGTTGCTCAGTTTATTGGCATATACTTGTTGATAATAATTTCTAATAATTGTTTCTCTTTCCTTGGTGTTTGTCATGGTCTCTCCCCTTTCATTCATAATTTTATTAATTTGGATGCTTTCTCTTTTCTTTTGGATAAGTCTGGCCAGTCGTTTATCAATCTTATTAATTCTTTCAAAGAACCAGCTTCTAGTTTCATTGGTCTGATCTACTGTGTTTCTGGTTTCTAAATTCATTAATCTCTGCTCTAATCCTAATTATTTCTCTTCTAATGTGTGGCTTAGACATCATTTGTTGCTTTTTCTCTACTTGTTTCAGGTGTAGAGTTAATTGGTGAATTCAGGATTTTTCTATTTTTTTAAGTGAGGCTTGGATGGCTATGTATTTCCCCCTTAGGACCACCTTTGCAGTATCCCATAGGTTTGGACTGATGTGTTTTCATTCTCATTGGTTTCCATGAATTGTTTAAGTTCTTCTTTGATTTCCTGGTTGACCCAAACATTCTTGAGCAGAGTGGTCTTTAGCTTCCAAGTGTTTGAATTTCTGCCAAATTTTTCCTTATGATTGAGTTCCAGTTTTAAAGCATTATGGTCTGAGAAGATGCAGGGAATAATCTCAATCTTTTGGTATCAGTTGAGACCTGATTTGTGACCCAGTATGTGGTCTATTCTGGAGAAAGATCTATGTGTGCCTGAGAAGAATGAGTATTCTGTTGTTTTAGGTTAAAATGTTCTGTAAATATCTATGAGGTCCATCTGGTCCAGTGTGTCATTCAAAGTTCTTGTTTCTTTGTTGATTTTCTGCTTGGATGATCTGTCTATTGCCTAGAGTGGAGTATTGAGGTCTTCTACAATTAACGTATTGTTATCAATATGACTCTTTATTTTGGTTAACAGTTGGCTTATGTAGATGGCTGCTCCCATGTTGCGGGCATGAATATTTACAATTGTTAGATCTTCTTGTTGGATAGACCCTTTAAGAATGATAGAGTGTCCTTCTGTGTCTCTAACTACAGACTTGAGTTTAAAATCTGATTTGTCTGATATAGGAATTGCTACCCCAGCTTTCTTTTGAGGTCTGCTGGCATGGAAGATGGATCTCCATCCCTTCACTCTCAGTCTGGATGTATTTTTAGGTTCAAAATAAGTGTCTTGTAGACAGCATGTGGATGGGTCCTGTCTTTTTATCCAACCTGCAACCCTGTGCCATTTTATGGGAGCATTTAGGCCGTTCACATTGAGAGTGATTATTGAAAGATATGAATTTATTGTCATCAAGTTGCCTGTGAAGACCTTGTTTTTATAGATTGTCCCTGTAAATTTCTGTTCTATATCACTCTTGGGGTCTTTTTCCTTTTATAGAAACCCCCTTAATAATTCTTCCAGGGCCAGCTTAGTGGTCACATATTCTTTCAGTTTCTGCCAGTCTTGGAAGCTCTGCATCTCTCCATCCATTCTAAATGACAGCCTTGCTGGGTAAACTATTCTTGGCTGCATGTTCTTCCCGGTTAGTACCCTGAAATATCTTGCCAGGCCTTTCTGGCTTGCCAGGTCTCTGTGGATAGGTCTGATGATATTCTGATGTTCCTCCCTCTGTACGTAAGGAATCTCTTCCCCCTAACTGCCCTTAAGTTGGTTTCCTTGGTTCTAAGATTTGTGAGTTTTACTCTTACATGTCAGGGTGTTGGCCTGTTTTCCTTGATATTGGGAGGCGTCCTCTCTGCCTCTAGGACAAGAATATTTGTTTCATTTCCCGGATTAGGGAAGTTCTCAGCTACAATTTGCTCAAATATATCTTCTAGTCCTCTCTCTCTCTCCACCTCCTCAGGGATTCCAATAATTCCTACATTGGAATGCTTCATGGTGTCACTTATTTCTCTGATTCTATTTTCACAGATTCTGAGTTGGTTCACCCTGGCCTCCTCTTTTCCCTTTTTGTCTATTAATTGGTCTTCTAGGTCACTAATTTGTTCTTCTGTCTCGCTTGCCCTAGCTGTTAGATTAACTAGATTAGATTGGAGCTCATTGATAGCATTTTTAAGTTCTGCCAATTCAGCTTTCATTTCTGCCCTTAGAGACTCTATGTTGCCATTAATTGATTTCTCCATTCTAGCTACTGTCTTCACAATTGCTAGCCTGAATTCCATCTCTGACGTCTTGGTTATATCTGAATCCATTTGTAAATCTGTGGCATAAATCATAGTCCTGAGTCTTTCCTATTTGGGGGGTTCCTTCTCCTAGTCATTCTGTTGAGGGGTGGTTGAGGGAATGTATAGAGTCCAAATTATTGACCACAACCCAAGCAAGATGCACCTGTTTTCTAGGGACCTTAATTAATTTACTTGAGAGAGAGAAAGAACGAGAGAGAGCACAGAGGGAGAGGGAGAAGCAGATGCCCACTGAGCAGGGAGCCTGATGTAAGGCTTGATCCCAGGAGCCTGGAATCATGACCCAAGCTGAAGGCAGAGGCCTAAATAACTGAGCCATCCAGGTGCCCCAGAATATTGATTTTTATATACTGACTTTGTCCCAACAATCTTGCTAAATTTTAATAGTTATGGATTCATTTGAATTCTTTTCATATAGTAGGTTATAAAATTTTTTCACCTATGAATAATGATAGCTTTACTTCTTCCTTTCTAATTTATGTACTTTCTATTTCCTTGTCTTGCCTGATTTCACTGGCTAGGATCTCCAGAAAAATATTGAAAAGAAATAATGACAGTGAAAATCTTTGTTTTAGTCCCAACCTTGAAGGAATGCTCCTAGTCTCTTACCATGTAGGGCAATTTTATCTATAGCCTCTCACCAATTAACGAAGTCACTTGCTATTTCCCATAAGTCCATGTTACCCATCTTCTTTCTCCACATAAAGTGGATGACATACCATCCAAAGCTCTACCCATTGAGAGGATTTCCCCTACCCCACACTATTGTTTTTTATTTTTTGACCATGTCAACAACATCTGTTGACCCATTGTAAATCAAGTTAATTTTTTTTTCTTTTCTGTCCACTAGTCATAAGAAATGCTCCAGTGGGTCAAAGATGTGAGGTAAGGGAGAGGCAACTGTGTAACACTCATGAATAACATAAAAGTGAGAAACAGTGGGGAGCCTGGGTGGCTCAGTTGGTTAAGTGACTGCCTTCGGCTCAGGTCATGATCCTGGAGTCCCGGGATCGAGTCCCGCATTGGGCTCCCTGCTCAGCGGGGAGTCTGCTTCTCCCTCTGACCCTCCTCCCTCTCATGCTCTCTGTCTCTCATTCTCTCTCTCTCAAATAAATAACAATAAAATCTTTAAAAAAAAAAAAAGAAGTGAGAAACAGTTGTTATTTCAGCTTACTTGTAATGTTTAGATCTGCTCAAGCCTGACCTTGAATGTATCACTTCCACTGTAATGATGAATTTATGCTTTTTCTACTTAGTCTTATAACTACACACCCAAAAAGTTATTAAAAAAGAAGATCTGAAACTATATGTTGAAAAGGGCCTCACTGTGAACTCGGAAAATCACGTCTAAATAATCACCTCCAAATCATGTCCTAGTAAAACTGATAGACATTTGATTTTTAAAAATCTGGCTGTGTTAAAAGACAATGTTTTTTACAAAGGACAGAAAATCTAGTTGCCATCAGATTTTTTTTAATTTAAATTCAATTAGCCAACAGTTAGTATATCATTAGTTTCAGATGTACTGTTCAACAATTCATTATTGCATATAACACGCAGTGCTCGTCACAGAATGTGCCCTCCTTAATGCCCATCACCCAGTTACCCCACCTCCCACACACCTCCCCTCCAGCAACCCTCAGTTTGTTTCCTATAGTTAACAGTCTCTCATGGTTTGTCTCCCTTTTAATGACCTCCCATTCAGTTTCCCCTTCCATCCCTTATGATCCTATGCACTATTTCTTATATTCCACATATGAATGAAACCATATAATAACTGTCTTTCTCTGCTTGACTTATTTCACTTAGCATAATCCCCTCCAGTTCCATCCACGTTAATGTAAATGGTAAGTATTCATCCTTTCTGATGGCTGAGAAATACTCTATTGTATATATATATACCACATCTTCTTTATCCATTCATCTGTTGAAAGACATTGTGGCTCCTTCCACAGTTTGGCTATTGTGGACATTGCTCTTATGAACTTTGGAGTGCATGTACCCCTTCATTTCACTACATTTGTATCTTTGGGGTAAATACCCAGTAGTGCAATTGCTGGGTCATAGGGTAGCTCTGTTTTTAACGTCTTGAGGAACCTCCATACTGTTTTCCAGCGTGGCTGTAGCAGCTCGCAATCCCACCAACAGTGTAAGGGGGTCCGCCTTTCTTCATATCCAGGCCAATACCTGATTTTTCCTGTCTTGTTATTTTTTGCCATTCTTACTGGTGTAAGGTGGTATCTCATTGTGGTTTTGATTTGTATTTCCCTGATGACAAGTGATGTTAAGAATTTTTTCATGTGTCTGATAGTCATTTGGATGTCTTCTTTGGAGAAGTGTCTGTTCATGTCTTCTGCCCATTTCTAGACTGGATTATTTGTTTTTTGGGTGTTGACTTTGAGAAGTTCTTTATAGATCTTTGACACTATCCCTTTATCTGTAATGTCATTTGCAAATATCCTTTCCCATTCTGTGGGATGCCTCTTAGTTTTGTTGACATTTCCTTTGTTGTGCAGAAGCTTTTTACCTTGATGAAGTCCCAATAGCTCATTTTTGCTCTTGTGTCCCTTGCCTTTGAAGATGTGTGTAGCAAGAAGTTGCTGAGGCCAAGGTCGAAGAGGTTGCTGCCTGTGTTCTCCTCTAAGATTGTGATGGATTCCTGTCTCAAATTTCGGTCTTTCATTCACTTTGAGTTTATCTTTGTGGATCGTGTAAGAGAATGGCCCAGTTTCATTTTTCTGCATGTGGCTGTCCACTTTTCCCAACGTTGTTTATTGCAGAGACTGTCTTTTTTCCATTGGATATTCTTTCCTGTTTTGTCGAATATTAGTTGACCATAGAGTTGAGGGTCCATTTATGAGCTCTCTATTCTATTCCATTGATCTATGTGTCTGTTTTTGTGACAGTACCATGCTGTTTGATGATGACAGCTTTGTAATATAGCTGGAAGTCAGTCATTGTGATGCCCCAGCTTTGGTTTTCTTTTTCTTTTTTTCTTTTTTTAATTTTATTTTATTGTGTTATGTTAGTCACCATACATTACATCATTAATTTTTGATGTAGTGTTCCATGATTCATTGTTTGTGTATAATACCCAGTGCTCCATTCAATATGTGCCCTCCTTAATACCCATCACCAGGCTAACCCATCCCCCCACCCACCTCCGCTCTAAATTGGTTTTCTTTTCCAACATTCCCCTGGCTTTTCAGGGTCCTATCTGGTTCCATATAAATTTTAGGATTGTTTGTTCCAGTTCTGTGAAAAATGACAATACGTATTTTGATAGGGATTGCATTAAATGTAAGGGATTTCTCTGGCAGCATAGACTTTTTTAAAAAAACTTTTATTTATTTATTTGAGACGGAGAGAGTGAGAGAGCATGAGCTGGGTGGAGGGGCAGAGGGAATGGGAGAAGCAGCCTCCCCAGTGAGTGAAGAGCCCGATGCTCAATCCCACTACCCCAAGGCCAGATGCCTAACCGACTGAGCCACCCAGGCACCCCAGGGCAGCATAGACATTTTAACAATGTTTATTCTTCCAATCTATCAGCATGGAATGTTTTTCCTTCTCTTTTTGTCTTCCGCAATTTCTTTCATAAGTGTTCTGTAGTTTCTAGAGTACATATCCTTTATCTTTTTGGTTAAGTTTATTACTAGGTATCTTATGGTTTTTGGTGCAATTGTAAATGGGATCGATTCCTTCATTTCTCTTTCTTCCGTCTCATTGTTAGTGTATAGAAATGCAACTGATTTCTGTGCATTGACTTTGTATCCTGCCATGCTGCTGAATTGCTGTATGAGTTCTAGTAATTTGGGGGTGAAGTCTTTTGGGTTTTCCACATAAAGTATCTTACCATCTGCAAAGGGTGAGAGTTTGACTTCTTCATTGCTGATTCGGATGCCTTTTATTTCTTTCTGTTTTCTGATTGCTGACGCTAGGACTTTGAGTACTAAGTTGAATAGCAGTGGTGATAGTGGACATCCCTGCCATGTTCCTGACCTTAGGGGAAAGCTCTCAGCTTTTCACCATTGAGAATGATATTGCTGTGGGTTTTTCATAGACAGCTTTTATGATATTGAGGTATATTCCCTCTATCACTAAAGTGTGAAGAGTTTTAATCAAGAAAGAATGCTATAGTTTGTAAAATGCTTTTTCTGCATCTATTGAGAGTATCATATGGTTCTTGTCCTTTTTTTATTAATGTATTTATCACACTGATTGACTTGCAGATGTTGTACCAACCTTCCAGCCAAGGAATAAATCCTACCTCCTTCTGGTAAATAATCATTTTAATGTACTGTTGGATCATATTGGTTAGGATTTTGGTGAGAATTTTTGCATCCATGTTCATCAGGGATATTGATCTGTAATTCTCCTTTTTAAAAAAATTGGTTTATTGCTATGTTAATCACCATACATTACATCATCAGTTTTTGATGTAGTATTCCATGACTCACTGTTTGTGTATAACACCCAGTGCTCCATGCAGAATGTGCCCTCTTTAATACCCATCACCAGGCTAACCCATCCTCCCACCCCCCTCCCCTCTAGAACCCTCAGTTTGTTTTTCAGAGTCCACCGTCTCTCATGGTTTGTCTACCCTCCAATTTTCCCCCTTCATTCTTCCCCTCCTGCTATCTTCTTCTTATTATTTTTCCTAACATATATTGCATTATTTGTTTCAGAGGTACAGATCTGAGATTCAACAGTCTTGCAAAATTCACAGCGCTTACCAGAGAACATAGCTTCCCCAGGGTCTATCACCCAGTCACCCCATCCCTCCCACCCCACCCCCCACTCCAGCAACCCTCACTATGTTTCCTGAGATTAAGAATTCCTCATATCAGTGAGGTGATATGATACATGCCTTTCTCTGTTTGACTTATTTCACTCAGCATAATACCCTCCAGTTCCATCCACGTCATTGCAAATGGCAAGATCTCATTCCTTTTGAAGGCTGCATAATATTCCATTGTATATATATACCACTTCTTCTTTATCCAGTCATCTGTTGACGGACATCTTGGCTTTTTCCAGAGTTTGGCTATTGTGGACATTGCTGCTATAAACATCGGAGTGCTCGTACCACTTCGGATCCCTACATTTGTATCTTTGGGGTAAATACCCAGTAGTGCAATTGCTGGATCATATGGTAGCTCTATTTTCAACTTTTTGAGGAACCTCCATACTGTTTTCCAGATGGCTGAACCAGCTTGCATTCCTACCAACAGTGTAGGAGAGTTCCCCTTTCTCCGCATCCCCGCCAACATCTGTCATTTCGTGACTTGTTAATTTTAGCCATTCTGACTGGGGTGAGGTGGTTTCTCATTGAGGTTTTGATTTGGATTTCCCTGATGCCGAGCACTTTTTCATCTGTCTGTTGGCCATTTGGATGTCTTCTTTGGAAAAATGTCTGTTCATGTCTTCTGCCCATTTCTTGATTGGATTACTTGTTCTTTGGATGTTGAGTTTGATAAGTTTTTTATAGATTTTGGATACTAGCCCTTTATCTGATATGTCATTTGCAAATATCTTCTCCCATTCTGTCGGTTGTCTTTTGGTTTTGTTGACTGTTTCTTTTGCTGTGCAAAAGCTTTTTAACTTGATGAAGTCCAATAGTTCATTTTTGCCCTTGCTTCCCTTGCCTTTGGCAATGTTTCTAGGAAGAAGTTGCTGCGGCTGAGGTCGAAGAGGTTGCTGCCTGTGTTCTCCTTTAGGATTTTGATGGATTCCTGTCTCACATTGAGGTCTTTCAACCATTTGGAGTCTATTTTTGTGTGTGGTGTAAGGCAATAGTCCAGTTTCATTCTTCTGCATGTGGCTATCCAGTTTTCCCAACACCATTTGTTGAAGGGACTGTCTTTTTTCCATTGGACATTCTTTCCTGCTTTGTCAAAGATTAGTTGACCATAGAGTGGAGGGTCCATTTCTGGGCTTTCTATTCTATGCCATTGATCTATGTGTCTGTTTTTGTGCCAGTACCATACTGTCTTGATGATGACAGCTTTGTAATAGAGCTGGAAGTCCGGAATTGTGATGCCGAGAGCTTTGCTTTTCTTTCTCAACATTCCTCTGGCTATTCGGGGTGTTTTCTGGTTCCATATAAATTTTAGGATTCTTTGTTCCATTTCTTTGAAAAAAGTGGATGGTATTTTGATGGGGATTGCATTGAATGTGTAGATTGCTCTAGGTAGCATTGACATCTCCACAATATTTGTTCTTCCAATCCATGAGCATGGAACATTTTTCCATTTCTTTGTGTCTTCCTCAATTGCTTTCATGAGTATTTTATAGTTTTCTGAGTACAGATTCTTTGTCTCCTTGGTTACATTTATTCCTAGGTATCTTATGTTTTTGGGTGCAATTGTAAATGGGATCAACTCCTTCATTTCTCTTTCTTCTGTCTTGTTGTTGGTGTATAGGAATGCCACTGATTTCTGTGCATTGATTTATATCCTGACACTTGACTGAATTCCTGTATGAGTTCTAGCAGTTTTGGGGTGGAGTCTTTTGTGTTTTCCGCATAAAGTATCATATCATCTGCAAAGAGTGAGAGTTTGACTTCTTCTTTGCCAATTTGGATGCCTTTGATTTCTTTTTGTTGTCTGATTGCTGTGCCTAGGACTTCTAATACTATGTTGAATAGCAGTGGTGATAGTGGACATCCCTGCCATGTTCCTGACCTTAGGGGGAAAGATCTCAGTTTTTCTCCTTTGAGAATGATATTCACTGTAGGTTTTTCATAGATGGCTTTTATGATATTGAGGTGTGTACCCTCTGTCCCTATACTCTGAAGAGTTTTGATCAGGAAAGAATGCTGTACTTTGTCAAATGCTTTTTCTGCATCTATTGAGAGGATCATATGGTTCTTGTTCTTTCTTTTGTTAATGTATTGTATCACGTTGCTTGATTTGTGGATGTTGAACCAACCTTGCAGACCAGGGATAAATCCCACTTGGTCGTGGTGAATAATCCTTTTAATGTACTGTTGGATCCTATTGGCTAGTATTTCAGTGAGAATTTTTGCATCTATGTTCATCAAGGATATTGATCTGTAATTCTCTTTTTGGATGGGGTCTTTGTCTGGTTTTGGGATCAAGGTAATGCTGGCCTCATAAAATGAGTTTGGAAGTTTTCCTTCCATTTCTATTTTTTGGAACAGTTTCAGAAGAATAGGTATTAATTCTTCTTGAAATGTTTGGTAGAATTCCCCTGGGAAGCCATCTGACCCAGAGCTTTTGTTTTTTGGGAGATTTTTGATGACTGCTACAATTTCCTTAGTGGTTATAGGTCTGTTCAGGTTTTCTATTTCTTCCTTGTTCAGTTTTGGTAGTTGATACATCTCTAGGAATGCATCCATTTCTTCTAGGTTATCTAATTTGCTGGCATAGAGTTGCTCATAATATGTTCTTATAATTGTTTGTATTTCTTTGGTGTTGGTTGTGATCTCTCCTCTTTCATTCATGATTTTGCTGATTTGGGTCATTTGTCTCTTCTTTTTGATACGTCTCGTCAGGGGTTTATCAATCTTGTTAATTCTTCCAAAGAACCAGCTCCTAGTTTCACTGATCTGTGCTACTGTTCTTTTAGTTTCTATTTCATTGATTTCTGCTCTGGTCTTTATGATTTCTCTTCTCCTGCTGGGTTTAGGCTTTATTTGCTGTTCTTTCTCCAGCTCCTTTAGGTGTAGGGTTAGGTTGTGTACTTGAGACCTTTCTTGTTTCTTCAGAAAGGCTTGTATTGCTATATACTTTCCTCTTAGGACTGCCTTTGCTGCATCCCAAAGATTTTGAATAGTTGTGTTTTCATTTTCACTGGTTTCCATGAATTTTTTTAATTCTTCTTTAATTTTCTGGTTGACCCATTCATTCTTTAGTAGGATGTTCTTTAGCCTCCATGTATTTGAGTTCTTTCCAACTTTCCTCTTGTGATTGAGTTCTAGTTTCAAAGCATTGTGGTCTGAAAATAGGCAGGGAATGATCCCAATCTTTTGGTACCAGTTGAGACCTGATTTATGACCTAGGATGTGATCGATTCTGGAGAATGTTCGATGGGCACTAGAAAAGAATGTGTATTCCGTTGCTTTGGGATGGAATGTTCTGAATATGTCTGTGAAGTCCATTTGGTCCAGTGTGTCATTTAAAGTCTTTATTTCCTTGTTGATCTTTTGCTTAGACGATCTGTCCATTTCAGTGAGGGGGGTGTTAAAGTCCCCCACTATTATTGTATTGTTTTCCATTTGTTTCTTTGCTTTTGTTATTAATTGCCTTAAAGAATTGGCTGCTCCCATGTTAGGGGCATAGATATTTACAATTGTTAGATCTTCTAGTTGGATAAACCCTTTCAGTAGGATATAGTGTCCTTCCTCATCTCTTATTACAGTCTTTGGTTTAAAATCTAATTTGTCTGATATAAGGATTGCCACCCCAGCTTTCTTTTGGTGTCCATTAGCATGGTAAATATCTTTCCACCCACTCACTCTCAAACTGGCGGTGTCTTTGTGTCTAAAATGAGTCTCTTGCAGACAGCATATTGATGGGTCTTGTTTTTTTATCCAATCTGATAGCCTGTGTCTTTTGATTGGGGCATGTAGCCCATTTACATTCAGGGTAACTATTGAAAGATAGGAATTTAGTGCCATTGTATTGCTTGTAAGGTTACTGTTACCGTATATTGTCTGTGTTCCTTTCTGGTCTATGTTGCTTTTAGGGTCTCTCTTTGCTTAGAGGACCCCTTTCAAGATTTCTTGTAGGGCTGGTTTTGTGTTTGCAAATTCCTTTCGTTCTTGTTTGTCCTGGAAGCTTTTTATCTCTCCTTCCATTTTCAATGACAGCCTAGCTGGATAGAGTATTCTTGGCTGCATATTTTTCTCATTTAGTGCTCTGAATATATCCTGCCAGTCCTTTCTGGCCTGCCAGGTCTCTGTGGATACGTCTGTTGCCAATCTAATGTTTCTACCATTGTAGGTTCCAGATCTCTTCTCCCAAGCTGCTTTCAGGATTTTCTCTTTGTCTCTGAGACTCATAAGTTTTACTATGAGATGTTGGGGTGTTGACCTATTTTTATTGATTTTGAGAGGGGTTCTCTGTGCCTCCTGGATTTTGATGCCTGTTTCCTTCCCCAAATTAGGGAAGTTCTCTGCTATAGTTTGCTCCAGTATATCTTCTGCCCCCCTCTCTCTTTCTTCTTCCTCTGGGATCCCAACTATTCTAATTTTTTTTATCTTATGGTATCGTTTATCTCTTGGATTCTGCCCTCGTGATCCAGTAGTTGTTTATATCTCTTTTTTCAGCTTCTTTATTTTCCATTATTTGTTCTTCTATTTCACTGATTCTCTCTTCTGCCTCATTTATCCTAGCAGTTAGCGCCCCCATATTTGATTGCACCTCATTAATAGCTTTTTTGATTTCGACTTGGTTAGATTTTAGTTCTTTTACTTCTCCAGAAAGGGCTTTTCTAATAACGTCTATGTTTTTTTCAAGCCCAGCTAGTATCTTTAAAGTGATGATTCTGAACTCTAGATCCAACATCATACTAATGTCCCTATTGAGTAGGTCCCTGACAGTCGGTACTACTTCTTGTTCTTTTTGTTGAGGTGATTTTTTCCACCTTGTCATTTTGTCCAGAGGAGAATAGATTAATGAGAGAACAAAATGCTAACAGGGTAACAACATCCCCAGAAAATATACTCTAAACAAATCAGAAAAGACCTGAAGCAGGGGGTAAAGAAAGGGAAAGAGAGAAAAAAGAAAAAAAGAAAAAAAAAAGAAAAAGATAAAGATAAAAACAAGCAAAAACAGAACAAAACAAATAAAAAACAGAATATGATCAAATATGATCAGGCTGGTATATAGATCAATGTCACACACTAGATTTTGGGTGTATTTTGTTCTGTTAGAAGAAAGTGCCTCCCAAAATTTTAAAGAAAGATAAACTTATATATGTACAAAAATAAGGGTTGATATGATGAAGGGATGGAATATGACTGTAAAGATGGAAATTATAAAAAAATTTATAAAAGGAATTGATAGGAAGTTGTTTGAAAAAGGGAAAAAAATTTTTAAAAAAAGACAGTTAAAAAAAATTAACTTTGAAAGACTACAGAGTCATGGTAAAAAAGCCATGGATTCTATGTGCAGTATTCCCCTAGCGCTGGAGTTCTGCCATTCTCATTCATGGGTAAACTTGGTCTTGGCCAACTGTTCATGCTGATCTTCTGGGGGAGGGGCCTGTTGCCGTGGTTCCCAAATGTCTTTGCCAGAGGCAGAATTGCCCTGCCCTTGCCCTGTCCGGGCTAAGTCATCTGCTCAGGTTTGCTCTCCGGAGCTTTTGTTCCCTGTAAGCTTTCTGTACAGCTTTGGAGGTAGAGAGTAAAAATCGTTGCCTCCCAATCTCTCCCTCGGAAGAGCCGATAGCTCGGGGCCCTGCTCCTCAGTGAGCCCCCAGAGAAAAGCTGTCAGTCACTCCCGTCTCCCCGGTCTCTGGTTGCACTCCGTGCTCACCCGGCCTGTGACCGCGTATTTCTATCTCTGGCACCCGACCCCTTGTTGAGACTCCAAACCCAGCAGATCTCTGTTGTGTGCTCCCACGCTGCTCCTCCCTTGGGAAGAAGGTGAGTCTCCCCAGATCTGCTGCTTGTTGGTTCCCTGCTGGAGGAGCAGTGGCCCGACTGTGCTGCGGATCATGGTTTATGGCAACCCCGAGCTGAGAGCCCATGCCTCGGCTCCGTCTCTGCAGCCGGCTTCCCTGCTCCGATACCTGGGAGCTCTGCCACACTCAGGCATCCCCAGTCTTTCTGTGACCCCGAGGGTCCTGAGACCACACTGTCCTGTGAGGGTTCTACCCCCTGCTTAGCCACTGGAGCGACATCCCTCAGTGCAGCAGACTTCTAAAAGTTCTGATTTTGTGCTCCGTGTCTCTATCACTTGCCAGAAGCGGCCAGCAGAGGCCCCTCCCCCACCATCTATCCTCCCAAATATCGCTCGGATTCATTTCTTCGCATGTCCTACCTTCCAGAAAGTGGTCGCTTTTCTGTTCAGAGAGTTGTTGCTATTCTTTTCTTCAATCTCCTGTTGATTTTGTAGGTGTTGAGAATGGTTTGATCCCTATCCAGCTGAATGCCTGAGACCAGACGAAATCCAGGTCTCCTACTCCTCTGCCATTTTGCTCCGCCCCCCCATATCAGTAATTCTTCTTCTGCTTCATCCATCCTTGTTGTCACTGCATCCAGTCAGTTTTGCATCTCATTTATAGCATTTTTTTTAATTTCAGGCTGACTAGTTTTTAGTTCTTTTATCTCATAATAAGGGATTCTCTGGTATCCTCTATGCTTTTCTCAAGCCCAGCTAGTATCCTAGTAATTGTTTTTAATTCTGGTGTGATCATCTTACTTATATCTATATTAATAAATGCTGGCATTACTTCTTACTGTTCTTTCTTTGGGGATGAATTCCTCCATCTTGTCATTTTCTCTAGGTAACTGTTTTTTTGTGTGTGTGATTTTTAGGAAAGCCTGTTATATTCCTGTTCCGACAGTAATGGCTATACTAAGAAGAGGTCCAAAAGAAAAAAAGGGGGGAAACTAGACCCTATTTACCCTAGAGCTGAAGGTTCACAGCACTCAATGATCAGTAGACTTGGTGCATCTAAATTCATATCTATCAGTAATCACTCTAAATGTAAATGGACTAAATCCTCCAATTAAAAGACATAGAGAATCAGAATGGATAGAAAAATAAGATCCATCTATATGCTGTCTACAAGAGACTCGTTTAAGAGCTAAAGTTACCTCCAGATTGAAAGTGAGGGGGTGGAGAACCATATATCATTCTAATAGATGTTAAAAGAAAGCTGAAGTTGCCCTACTTATATCAGACAAACCAGATTTTAAACCAAAGACCATAATAAGGGGTGAAGAAGGCCATTATATCATAATTAAGGGGTCTACCCATCAAGATCTAACAACTATAAATACTTATGCCCCCAAAATGGGAGCACCCAAATATATAAATCAATTAGTAACAAACAGAAAGAAACTCATTGATAATATTACAATATTAGTAGGGGATAATACCCCACTTACAGCAATGGACAGACCATCAATGCAGAAAAATAAACAAGGAAGCAATGGCTTTGAATGACACATTGAACCAGATAAACTTAACATATGTATTCAGAACATTTTATCCTAAAGCATCAGAATACACATTCTTTTCAAGTACATATGAAACATTCTCCAGAATAGATCACATACTGGGTCACAAATCAGCCCTCAACAAGTAGAAAAAGATTGAGATCACACCATTCATATTTTCAGACCACAATACTATGAAACTTGAAGTCAACCACAAGAAAAATTTTGGAAAGACCACAAACAATTAGAAGTTAAAGAATATCTTACAAAAGAATGAATGAATTAATCATGAAGTTAAAAAGAAATGAAAAATATATAGAAGCAAATGAAAATGAAAATGCAACAGTCCAAAACCTATGGGATGCAGCTAAGGTGGTCATAAGAGGGAAGTATATTGCAATTACAGGCCTACTTCGAGAAGCAAGAAAGTCTCAAATGCACACCATAAATTTACAACTAAAGAAACTAGAAAAGGAACAACAAATAAAGCCTAAAGTGAGCAGAAGAAGGGAAATAATAAAGATTAGAAATAAATGATATAGAAACTAAAAATAAACAACAACAGTAGAACAGATCAATTAAACCAGGAACTGGGTCTTTGAAAGAATTAATAAAATTGATCAGCCCCTATCCAGACTTATCAAAAAGAAAAGAGGAAGGTCAAAAATATATAAAAATCACAAATGAGAAAGGAGAAATAACACCAGAGAAATGCAAACAATTATAAGAAGATATTATGGAAAACTATATGCCAACAAGTTGGACCACCTGGAAGAAATGGATGTATTCCTGGAAACATACAAACTACCAAAACTGAAACAGGAAGAAATAGAAAATCTGAACAGACTGATAACCAGCAAAGAAATTGAATCAGTAATCAAAAACCTCCCAACAAACAAAAGTGCACAGCCAGATGGCTTCCCAGGGGAGTTCTACCAGACATTTAAAGAAGAGTTAATACTTATTCTTCCAAACTGTTCCAAAAAATAGAAATAGAAGGAAAATTTCCAAACTCATTCTTTGATTCCAAAACCAGACAAACATGCCACTAAAAGGGAGAATTATAGGCCAATATCTTTGATGAATTTGGATGCAAAAATTCTTGACAAAATACTAGCAAATCGGGGCACCTGGGTTGCTCAGTCGGTTAAGCATCTGCCTTCCGCTCAGGTCATGATCCCAGGGTCCTGGGATCGAGCCCCACATCGGGCTCCCTGCTCAGCGGGGAGCCTGCTTCTCTCTCTCCCTCTGCCTGCCTCTCTGCCTACTTGTGCTCTCTCTCTCTATCTCCCTGTCAAATAAATAAATAAAATCTTAAAAAAAAATACTAGCAAATCAAATCCAAAAGTACATTAAAAGAATGATTCACCATGATCAAGTGGAATTTATTCCTGGGCTGCAGGGTGGTTCAGTATCTGCAAATCAATCAGTAAAAGAAAGGATAAGAACCATATGATCCTCTCAATAGATGCAGAAAAAGCATTTGACAAAATACAGCATCCATTCTTGATAAAAACCCTCAACAAAGTAGGGATAGATTAGACATAACTCAACATCATAACAGCCGTATATGAAAGACCCACAGCTATTATCAACCTCAATGGGGAAAAACTGAGAGCGTTTTCTCTATGGTCAAGAACAAGAGAGGGATGTCCACTCTCATCATTACTATTTAACATAGTACTGGAAGTCTTAGCCTCAGCAATCACAAAACAAAAAGAAATGAAAGTCATCCAAATCAAAGAAGAAATCAAATGTTCAGTGTTTGTAGACGACATGATACTCTGTATAAAACCTGAAAGACTCTGCCAAAAAATTGGTAGACCTAATACACAAATTCAGCAAAGTTTCAGTATAAAAAATCAACATACAAAAATCTGTTGCATTTCTATACACCAATAATGAAGCAGCAGAAAAAGAAATCAAAGAATTGATCCCACTTACAATTGCACCAAAAACATTAAGACACCTAGGAATAAACATAACCAAAGAGGTGAAAGATATGTACTCTGAAAATTACAGAACACTTATGAAAGAAATTGAAATGACACAAAAAATGGAAAAATATTCTGTGCTCATGGATTGGAAGAACAAACATTGTTAAAATGTCTATGCTACCGAATGCAATACACACATTCCAAGCAATCCCTATCAAAATGCCACCAGCTTTTTTCACAGAGTTAGAACAAATAATCCTATCATTTGTATGGAACCACAAAAGACCCCGAATAGCCAAAACAATCCGGAAAAATAAGCAGTGCTGAAGGCATCACAATTCTGGACTTCAAGCTATATTACAAAGCTGTAGTCATCAAGACAGTATGGTACTGGCACAAAAACAGACACATGGATCAATGAAAAAGAATAGAAAACCCAGAAATGGACCCACAACTGTATGGCCAACTAATCTTTGACAAAACAGGAAAGGCTATCAAATGGAAAAAAGGCAGTCTCTTTAACAAGTGATGTTGGGAACACTGGACAGCAATATGCAGAAGAATGAAACTGGACTTCTTTCTTACACCATACACAAAGATAAACTCAGAATGGATGAAAGACTTAAATGTGAGACAGGAAATTATCAAAATCCTAAAGGTGAACACAAGCAGCAATCTCTTTGACTTTGGCCATAGCAACTTCTTACTAGGCATGTCTCTGGAAATAAGGGAAACAAAAGCAAAATGATCTATTGGGACATCATCAAGATAAAAAGCTTATGCACAGTGAAGGAAACCACAAAACTAAAAGGCAGCCTACAGAATGGGAGAAGATATTTGCAAATGATCTATCTGATAAAGGGTTAGTATCCAAAATCTATAAAGAACTTATTAAACTAAACACCCAAAAAAACAAATAATCCAGTCTAGAAATGGGGAGAAGACATGAACAGACTTTTCTCCAAAGAATACATCCTGATGTATTCCAGATGGCCAAGAGACACATGAAAAGATTTTCAACATCACTCATCATCAGGGAAATACAAATCAAAACTATGATGAGATATCACCTCGGACCTGGCAGAATGGCTTAAATTAACAACACAAGAAACATCAGATGTTGGCGAGAATGTGAAGAAAGGGGAACCCTCCTGCACAGTTGATGGGAATGCAAACTGGTGCAGCCACTCTGGAAAACAGCATGGAGGTTCCTCAGAAAGTTAAAAATAGAACTAATCTATGACCCAACAATTGCACCAGTAGGTGTTTATTCAAAGGATACAAAAATACAGATTCGAAGGGGCACATGGACCCTGATGTTTAGGGCAGCACTATCAACAATAGCCAAATTATGGAAAGAGCCCAAATGTCCATTGACTGATGAATGGATAAAGAAGATGTGTCATATGTATATATTGGATTATTATTCAGCCATCAAAGAGAATGAAATCTTGACACTCACAATGACGTGGATGAAGCTAGAGTGTATTATGCAAAGTGAAATAAGTCAGCCAGAGAAAACAAATACCATATGATTTCACTCATATGTGGTATTTAAGAAACAAAAGAGACGAATGTATGAGAAGGGGGAGAGGAGAAAGAGAGAGGGAAGCAAACTGGAAGAGACTCTTAATGATAGAAAGCAAAATGAGGGTGGATGGAGGGAGGTGGGTGGGGAATGGGCTAAATGGGTGATGGGTATTCAGGAGGGCATTTGTCAATGAGCACTGGGTGTTTATGTAAATTATGAATCACTAAATTCTGATGTTAAACCAGTATTACACTATATGTTAACTGATTAAAATTTAAATTAAAATTTGGATAAAAAGAAAACAAATAGATGTTTATTATATCAACTTATATTTATTAGTAGCTTTTTAACTTGTATTTTTTCACTTTATTTTTTATAGATATATTCTATATTGTAGTTCTTTACTCACTATGCAATTTGACCCTTATATATATGCAAGTTTTACTTTCCTTATATTCGGGGATGTAATGTCCTCTAACACAAAGACCAAAATACACTGAGGAAAAATGGAAACATACTGTTTTGCCCACACTGAGAGATTATAGCCCTACTTCCCCGTCATATGCCCTTTCCTAAAAACTTTTTAATTTTTAAAATTTTATTTTTGCATTTCATTTTGGCTTTGTTTTTTCAGTGGTGGCTTTGGACCTTTCCGGATTTTGCTGAGGTGCATTTATCATGGTTGATACTTTGGACTCTGCTCATTCACTCAACTATCCATCAACAGAATGACTAGGAGGAGGAGTTCTCAACAAAGAAAAGAAACAGAGATAATGTCCTCTGCCACAGAACTAATGGATATGGATATAAGCAAGAGGTCAGAGATAGAATTCAGGATAGCAATCATAAAGTCAATAGCTAGGCTTGAAAAAAGTATTAGTGACAATATAGAATCTCTAAGGGCAGAAATGAGATCTAATCAGGCCAAACTTAAAAATGCTATGAATGAGATGCAGTCTAAAGGACAGGGTAAATGAGGCAGAAGAGCAAATCAGTGATCTAGAAGACAAGCTGATAGAAAGGAAGGAAGCTGAAGAAAATAGGGATAGGCAGCTAGAAGCCCATGAAAATAGACTTAGAGAGATCAATGATGCCATGAAATGTTCCAGTGTCAGAATTATTGGGCTCTCTGAGGGGTGGAGAGAGAGGGAGGACTAGAAGGTATATTTCAGCAAATCATAGCTGAGAACTTCCCTAATCTGGGGAAGGAAACACACATTCGTGTCTAAGAGGCAGAGAGGACACCGCCCAAAATCAATAAAAATAGATCAACACCCTGACATATAATAGTGAAGCTTACAAATCTTAGAGCCAAGGAAGCTATCATGAAAGCAGCTAGGGGGAAAGGGATTTCTTACATACAGAGGGAGGAACATCAGAATAACATCAGACCTATGCACAGAGACCTGGAAAGCCAGAAAGGGCTGGCAAGACATATTCAGGGTACTAAATGAGAAGAATATGCAACCAAGAATACTTTATCCAGCAAGGCTGTCATTCAGAATGGACAGAGAGATAAAGAGCTTCCAGGACAGGCAGAAACTGAAACAATATATGACCACCCTGACAGGCCTGCAGGAAATATTAAGGGGGATTCTATAAAGAAAGAAAGAGCCTAAGGGAATGAAAGGAAAGATGGTGGAGGAGTAGGGGACCCTATTTCAGCTGGTCCCCGGAATTGAGCTGGATATCTACCAGACTACTCGGGGCATCCACGAAACAACACTGAGATGTAAGAAGATCTGGATCTCTACAAACAGAATATCGCAGGCAGTTGGTTTCGAGGTACGAAGAGGGTAGCCGTGATTCCACAGGCAGATATTGGAGGATAAACAGCAGTGGGAGGGTGCCTGGCCATGGGGATCCTACACCGTTGGTGAGCGACAGCCTCGATCGCTGGGGATGGGGCACAGACTAGCAGACCAGTAGCAGCGGGGAAAGGACTTTAGGGCAGTCCCCAGGGTGGAAACCCAGAGCAGTGGGGACGTGTGTGCGATCTGGGGGCAGCTGGCGGTTTTAGAAGCACAAAGGACAGAGATGTGCCTGACCTGGAGGCAGGACTGGGAGCACTGCCGAGGGGCGCACAACCCAGGACCCTGCAGTTTATAGCAGCACAGACAGAAATGGAGTCAGTGTGGCCGGGAGAGCTCACTGAAGAACAGACTGCGGTCTCTCTGCTCTGAGGCAGAGGGTTGGAAATGGTCTTTTCTGCTCTGACTCGCGGAAGAGATGTGGAAAGACGCCAGGGAAAGCTGCCAGAGAACAAAAGCCCCCAAAACTGATTCCCACTGAGCCCATCCCCTGCCACAGGGGCACAGGGCAACTCCACCCAAACAGGGTTGCCTGAGTAACAGCACAAAAGGCCCGTCCCCCAGAAGACAAGAGGCCAGCAACGCTAAGGTCCCAAGAAAACAGGTGCATCTTGCTTGGGTTGTGGTCAATAATTTGGACTCTATACATTCAGTCAAACACCCAGCAACAGAATGACTAGGAGGAAGAGCGCCCAAGATAGAAAAGACTCAGAGATTATGACTTATGCTACAGATTTACAAAGGATGCAGATATAACCAAGATGTCGGAGATGGAATTCAGGCTAGCAATTGTGAAGACAATGGCTAGAATGGAGAAATCAATTAATGGCAACATAGAGTCTAAGGGCAGAAATGAAAGCTGAATTGGCAGAACTTAAAAATGCTATCAATGAGATCCAATCCAATCTAGATAATCTAACAGCTAGGGTAAGCGAGGCAGAAGAACAAATAAGCGACCTGGAAGACAATATAATAGATAAAAAGGGAAAAGAGGAGGCCAGGAAAAAACAACTCAGAAATCATGAAAATAGAATCAGAGAAATAAGTGATACCATGAAGCGTTCCAATGTCAGAATAATTGGAATCCCGGATGGAATGAAGAGAGAGGACTAGATGATGTATTTGAGCAAATTGTAGCTGAGAACTTCCCTAATCTGGGGAATGAAACAAACATTCGCATCCTAGAGGCAGAGAGGATGCCTCCCAAGATCAAGGAAAACAGGCCAACACCCTGGCATGTAATAGTAAAACTCGCAAATCTTAGAACCAAGGAAACCAACTTAAGGGCAGTTAGGGGGAAGAGATTCCTTACGTACAGAGGGAGGAATATCAGAATAATGTCAGACCTATCCACAGAGACCGGACAAGCCAGAAAGGCCTGGCAAGACATATTCAGGGTACTAAATGAGAAGAACATGCAGCCAAAAATACTTTATCCAGCAAAACTTTCATTTAGAATGGATGGAGAGATGCAGAGCTTCCACGACTGGCAGAAACTGAAAGAATATGTGACCACTAAGCCGGCCCTGCAAGAATTATTAAGGGGGGTTCTATAAAAGGAGAAAGACCCCAAGAGTGATCTACAACAGAAATTTACAGGGACAATCTATAAAAACAACGTCTTCACAGGCAACATGATGACAATTAATTCATATCTTTCAATAATCACTCTCAACGTGAACGGCCTAAATGCTCCCATAAAATGGCACAGGGTTGCAGATTGGATAAAAAGACAGGACCCAACCATATGCTGTCTACAAGAGACTCATTTTGAACCTAAAGACACATCCAGACTGAGAGTGAAGGGATGGAGATCCATCTTCCATGCCAGCAGACCTCAAAAGAAAGCTGGGGTAGCAATTCTTATATCAGACGAATTAGATTTTATACTAAAGTCTGTAATTAGAGACACAGAAGGACACTCTATCATTCTTAAAGGATCTATCCAACAAGAAGATCTAACAATTATAAATATCTATGCCCCCAACATGGGAGCAGCCATCTACATAAGCCAACTGTTAACCAAAATAAAGAGTCATATTGATAACAATACGTTAATTATAGGAGACCTCAGTACTCCACTTTTGGCAATGGACAGATCATCTAAGCAGAAAATCAATAAGGAAACAAGAGCTTTGAATGATACACTGGACCAGATGGACCTCATAGATATTTACAGAACATTCCACCCTAAAACAACAGAATACTCATTCTTCTCAGGCGCACATGGAACTTTCTCCAGAATAGACCACATACTGGGTCACAAATCAGGTCTCAACTGATACCAAAAGATTGAAATTATTCCCTGCATAATTTCAGACCACAATGCTTTAAAACTGGAACTCAAACACAAGAAAAAATTTGGCAGAAATTCAAACACTTGGAAGCTAAAGACCACTCTGCTCAAGAATGTTTGGGTCAACCAGGAAATCAAAGAAGAACTTAAATAATTCATGGAAATCAATGAGAACGAAAACACATCAGTGCAAAACCTTTGGGATACTGCAAAGACAGTCCTAAGG
>NC_058411.1:119312332-119321566 GCF_002201575.2 Neomonachus schauinslandi | reverse complement strand
ATGAAACCAGAAGTTGGTTCTTTGAGAGAATTAATAAGATCAATAAAGCACTGGCCAGACTTATCCAAAAGAAAAGAGAAAAGACCCAAATTAATAAAATTATGAATAAAAGGGGAGAGAGCATGACTAACACCAAGGAAATAGAAACAATTATTAGAAATTATTATGAACAACTATATGCCAATAAACTGAGCAATCTGGATGAAATGGAGGCCTTCCTGGAAACCTATAAGCTGCCAAGACTGAAACAGGAAGAAATTGACAACCTGAATAGGCCAATAACCAGTAACAAGATTGGAGCAGTTGTAAAAAACCTCCCAAAAAACAAGAGTCCAGGGCCTGATGGATTCCCTGGGGAATTCTACCAAACATTCAAAGAGAAATAATACCTATTCTCCTGAAGCTGTTGCAAAAAACAGAAACAGAAGGAAAACTTCCAAACTCATTCTATGAGGCCAGCATTACCTTAATCCCCAATCCAGGCAAAGACCCCACCAAAAGATAATTTCAGACTGTTATCCCTGATGAATACGGATTCCAAAATCCTCAAGAATATCCTAGCTAATAGGATCCAACAATACTTTAAAAGGATCCTCCACCACGACCAAGTGGGATTTATCCCTGGGATGCAAGGGTGGTTCAACATTCGCATATCAATTGATGTGCTAGAACACATTAATAAGAGGAGGGAGAAGAACCATATGGTCCTCTCAACTGATGCAGAAAAAGCCTTTGACAAAATACAGTATCCTTTCCTGATTAAAACTCTTCAGAGTATAGGGATAGAGGGAATATTCCTTAAGTTCATAAAATCCATCTATGAAAAACCCACAGCGAATATCATCCTCAATGGAGAAAAGCTGAGAGCCTTTCCCTTAAGATCAGGAACACATCAAGGATGCCCACTCTCGCCACTATTGTTCAACATAGTACTAGAAGTCCTAGCCACAGCAATCAGACAACAAAAAGAAATAAAAGTACTCAAATTGGCAAAGAAGCAGGAAAACTCTTTCTTTTCGCAGATGACATGATACCTTATGTGGAAAACCCAAAGAGTCCACCCCAAATTACTAGAACTCATAGAGCAATTCAATAATGTGACAGAATACAAAGTCAATGCACAGAAATCAGTTGCTTTCTTATACACTAACAACGCAACTGTAGAAAGAGAAATGATTCCATTTACAATAGCACCAAAAACCATAAGATACTTCAGAATAAACCTAAAGAGGTAAAGGATCTATACTCTAGGAACTACAAAACACTCATGAAAGAAATTGAAGAAGACAGAAAACGATGGAAAAATATTCCATGCTCATGGATCAGAAGAATAAATATTGTTAAAATGTCTATGCTACCCAGAGCAATCTATACCTCAATGCCATCCCAATCAAAATTCCAATGACATTTTTCAAAGTGCTGGAACAAACAATCCTAAAATTTGTATGGAATCAGAAAAGACCCTGAATCGCCAAGGAAATGTTGAAAAAGAAAAACAAAGCTGGGTGCATCATGTTGCCCAATTTCAAGCTATATTACAAAGCTGTGATCACCAAGACAGCATGGTACTGCACAAAAACAGACATATAGATAAATGGAACAAAATAGAGAACCCAGATATGGACCCTCAACTGTATGGTCAAATAATCTTTGACAAAGCAAGAAAAATATGCAATGGGAAAAAGGCAGTCTCTTCAATAAATGGTGCTGGGAAAATTGGACAGCCACATGCAGAAGAATGAAACTCGACCATTCTCTAACACCACACCCAAAGATAAACTCAAAATGGATAAAAGACCTCAATGTGAGGCAGGAATCCATCAAAATCCTAGAGGAGAACATAGGCAGTAACCTCTTTGATATCGGCCACAGCAACTTCTTTCAAGATACATCTCCAAAAGCTAGTGAAACAAAAGCAAAAATGAACTTTTGGGACTTCAACAAGATAAAAAGCTTCTGCACAGCAAAGGAAACATTCAGCCAAACAAAGAGGCAACCCACAGAATGGGAGAAGATATTTGCAAATGACACTATAGATAAAGAACGGGTATTCAAGATCTTCTCAACTCAAACTCAACACACAAAACACAAATAATCAACTCAAAAAATGGACAGGAGACATGAAAAGACACTTCTCTGAAGAAGATATACAAATGGCTAACAGACACATGAAAAAATGTTCATCATCTTTAGACAACAGGGAACTTCAAATCAAAACCACATTGAGATACCACCTTACACCAGTTAGAATGGCAAAAATCGACAGGGAAAGAAACAACAAATGTTGGAGAAGTTGTGGAGAAAGAGGAACCCTCTTACACTGTTGGTGGGAATGCAAGCAGGTGCAGTCACTCTGGAAAACAGTATGGAGGTTCCTCAAAAAGTTGAAAATAGAGCTACCCTACATTTAAAGAAGAATTAATACCTGTTCTTCTGAAACTGTTCCATGAAATAGAAATGGAAGGAAAACTTCCAAACTCGTTTTATGAGGCCACCATTACCTTTATCCCCAAACCAGACAAAGACCCCATCGAAAAGGAGAATTACATACCAATATCCCTGATGAACATGGATGCAATAATTCTCACCAAAATACTAGCCAATAGGATCCAACAGTACATTAAAAGGATTATTCACCACAACCAAGTGGGATTTATCCCTGGGCTGCAAGCTTGGTTCAACATGCTCAAATCAATCAATGTGATACAATACATTAATAAAGGAAAGAACAAGAACAATATGATCCTCTCAATACATGCAGAAAAAGCATATGACAAAGTACAGCATCCTTTCTTGATCAAAACTCTTCAGAGTATAGGGAGAGAGGATACATACCTCAACATCATAAAAGCCATCTATGAACAATCCACAGTGAATATCATTCTCAATGGGGAAAAACTGAGAGCTTTCCCCATAAAGTCAGGGACATCGCAGGGATGTCCACTACCACCACTGCTATTTAGCATAGTATTAGAAGTCCTAGCCACAGCAATCAGACAATGAAAAGAAATAAAAGGCATCCAAATTGGCAAAGAAGAAGTCAAACTCTCACTCTTTGCAGATGATATGATACTTTATGTGGAAAACACAAAAGACTCCACCCCAAATCTGCCAGAACTCATACAGGAATTCAGTAAAGTGGCAGGATACAAAATCAATGCACAAAAGTCAGTGGCATTCCTATACACCAATAACAAGACGGAAGAAAGAGCAATTAAGGAGTTGATCCCATTTACAATTGCACCCAAAACCATAAGATACCTAGGAATAAATTAACCAAGGGGCAAAGAATCTGTACTCAGAAAACTATAAAATACTCATGAAAGAAATTGAGGAAGACACAAAGAAATGGAAAAACGTTCCATGCTCATGGATTGGAAGAACAAATATTGTGAAGATGTCAATGCTACCTAGAGCAATCTACACATTCAATGCAATCCTCATCAAAATACCATCTACTTTTTCAAAGAAATGGAACAAATAATCCTAAAATTTGTATGGAACCAGAAAAGACCCTGAATAGCCAAAGGAATGTTGAGAAAGAAAAGCAAAGCTGGCGGCATCACAATTCTGGACTTAAAGCTCTATTACAAAGCTGTCATCATCAAGACAGTATGGTACTGGCACAAAAACAGACACATAGATCAATGGAACAGAATAGAGAGCCCAGAAATGGACCCTCAACTCTATGGTCAACTAATCTTTGACAAAGCAGGAAAGAATGTCCAATGGAACAAAGACAGTCTCTTCAACAAATGGTGTTGGGAAAATTGGATAGCCACATGCAGAAGAATGAAACTGGACCATTTCCTTACATCACACACAAAAATAGACTCCAAATGGTTGAAAGACCTCAATGTGAGACAGGAGTTCATCAAAATCCTAAAGGAGAACACAGCAGCAACCTCTTCGACCTCAGCCACAGCAACTTCTTCCTAGAAATATCACCAAAGGCAAGGGAAGCAAGGGCAAAAATGAACTATTGGGACTTCATCAAGATAAAAAGCTTTTGCCCAGCAAAGGAAACAGTTAACAAAACCAAAAGATAACTGACAGAATGGGAGAAGATATTTGCAAATGACGTATTAGATAAAGGGCTAGTATCCAAAATCTATAAAGAACTTTTGAAACTCAATACCCAAAGAACAAAGAATCCAATCAAGAAATGGGCAGAAGACATGAACAGACATTTTTCCAAAGAAGACATCCAAATGGCCAACAAACACACGAAAAAGTGGCATCAGGGAAATCCAAATCAAAACCTCAATGAGATACCACCTCACACCAGTCAGAATGGCTAAAATTAACAAATCAGGAAATGACAGATGTTGGTGGGGATGCGGAGAAAGGAGAACCCTCCTACACTGTTGGTGGGAATGCAAGCTCATGCAGCCATTCTGGATAACAGTATGGAGGTTCCTCAAAAAGTTGAAAATAGAGCTACCCTATGACCAAGCAATTGCACTACTGGGTATTTACCCCAAAGATACAAATATAGGGAGTCAAAGGGGTATGTGAATCCCGATGTTCATAGCAGCAATGTCCACAATAGTCAAACTGTGGAAAGAGCCAACATGTCCATTGGCAGATGAATGGATAAAGAAGAGGTGGTATATATATACAATGGAACATTATGAAGCCATCAAAAGGAATGAAATCTTGCCATTTGCAATGATGTGGATGGAACTGGAGGGTACTATGCTGAGTGAAATAAGTCAATAAGAGAAAGACATATATCATATGACCTCACTGATATGAGGAATTCTTAATCTCAGGAAACAAACTTAGTGTAGCTGGAGTGGTGGGGGGTGGGAGGGATGTGGTGGCTGGGTGATAGACATTGGGGAGGGTATGTGCTATGGTGAGTGCTGTGAATTGTGTAAGACTGTTGAATCATAGACCTGTACCTCCGAAACAAATAATACATTATATTAAAAAAATACATTAAAAAAAATAAGAAGATAGCAGGAAGTGAAAAATGAAGGGGAGGAAATCGGAGGGGGAGATGAGAACCATTAGAGAATGTGGACTCTGAGAAACAAACTGAGGGTTTAGAGGGGAGGGGGGTAGGGGGATTGGTTAGCCTGGTGATGGGTATTAAAGAGGGCACGTACTGAATGGAGCACTGTGTGTTATATGCAAACAATGAATCATGGAACACTACATCATAAACTAATGATGTAATGTATGGTGATTAACATAATAAGAAAGTTGAGAAACAGGGGCGCCTAGGTGGCTCAGTCGTTAAGCGTCTGCCTTCGGCTCAGGTCATGTTCCCAGGGTTCTGGGATGGAGCCCCACATCAGGCTCTCTGCTCAGCGGGGAGCCTGCTTCTCCCTCTCCCACTCCCTCTGTTTGTGTTCCCTCTCTCACTGTCTCTCTCTGTCAAATAAATAAATAAAATCTTAAAAAAAAGTTGATTAACCAAAAAGTCAGCAAAAATAAATATATCTGTAAAAATCAAAGAATTCTAACATAAAAGGATGTAAAATATAACGCCATATACCTAAAATGTGAGGAAGAGAGGAGTAAAGAATTGGTTTGAACTTAAGCAGTCATCAACTTGATACACACTGCTATGTGCAGATGTTCTATACAAACCTAATGGTAGCCATGAATCAAAAATGAGTAATAGATGCAAAGCATAAAGAGAAAATAATCCAAGTATGTCACTAAAGAAAGCTAACAAGCCATGAAAGAGAAGAAAAGATCAGAGAAAAATTACAAAAACAATCACAAAACAAGTAATAAATTGGCAATAAATACATATCTATCAATAATTACTTAGAATATAAATGGACCAAATGCTACAATAAAAAATATAAGGTTACAGGATAGATTAAAAAAATAGGACCCATCTATATGCTGCCTATGAGAGATTCATTTTAGACCTAAAGACACCTGCAGATTGAAATTGAGGGAATGGAGAAATATTTATCACACAAATACATGTCAAAAGAAAGCTGGAGTAGCAATACATATATCAGAAAAACTGGACTTTAAAACAGACAAAGAAGGCCGCTATATAATAATAAAGGAGACAATCCAACAAGAAGATAGAACAATTGTAAATATTTATGCACCCAACATTGGAGAACCCAGATTCATATAACAGTTAATAACAAACATAAAGGAACTAATCGACAGTAATATAATAAAAGTAGGGGACTTTAAAAACTCACTTATAACAATGGACAGATCATTTAAACAGAAGATCAACAAGGAAACTGTGGTTTTGAATGGCACACTGGACCAGATGGATTTAACAGGTATATTCACAGCATTCCATCTTAAAACAGCAAAATACACATTCTTTTTTTTTTTTTAGGTTTTTATTTATTTATTTGACAGAGAGACACAGCGAGGGAGGGAACACAAGCAGGGGGAGCAGGAGAGGGAGAAGCAGGCTTCCTGTAGATTAGGGAGCCTGATGCGGGCCTCGATCCCAGGACGCTGGGATCATGACCTGAGCCGAAGGCAGACGCTTAACGACTGAGCCACCCAGGTGTCCCCAAAATACACATTCAAGTGTTCATGGAACATTCTCTGGAATAGATCACATATTAGACCACAAAACAAATCTCAACAAATTTAAAAAGATAGTTGCAAATGACATATCTGATAAAGTCTTAAAATATATAAAAATCTTTTAAAACTCAACACCCAAAAAACCCCCAATAATCCAATTAAAAATGGGCCGAAGACATGAATAGACATTTTCCAAAAGAAGATGTACAGATGGCAAACAGGCATATGAAAAGTACTCAGCATCACTGATCATCAGGGAAAGACAATGAGATGTCACTTCACACCTGGCAGAATGGCTAAAATCAACAAAACAAGAAAAAACAGGTAATGATGAGGATGTAGAGAAAGGGGAACCCTTCTGCACTGTTGGTGAGAATGCAAACTAGTGCAGCCACTCTGGAAAACAGTATGGAGTTTCCTCAAAAAGTTAAAAATAGATCCGCCCTATGATCCAGCAATTGTACTACTAGGTATTTATCCAAAGAATACAAAAATACTAATTCAAAGGGATACATGCACCCAAATGTTTACAGCAGCATTATCTACAATAGCCAAACTATGGAAACAGCCCATGTATCCATCAACTGATGAATGGATAGAGAAGTGATATATATATAAATGGAATATTACTCATCCTTAAAAAAGAATGAAATCTTGCCATTTGCAATGACATGGATAGAGCTAGAGAGTATTATGCTAAGTGAAATGAATCAGAGAAAGACAAATACCATATGATTTCACTCATATATGGAATTTAAGAAACAAAACAAATGAGCATAGGAACCAAAAAAAAAAAAAAGGAGAGAAGAAGGTATTGTATGTAAGTGTTGAATCACAATTCTACACCGGCATCTAATATTTCATTGTATGTTAACTAACTGTAATTTAATAAATAAAATTTAAATTTTATTTAAATTTATTAACATTTATTTAATTAATAAAATTTAAATTTTATTTATTTTAAATTAAATAAAAACTTAAAAAAAAGAGCACTGTATGTTAACTACTATGGAATTAAAATTAAAAACAATAAAAAAAGATTTACTGTTAGTCAATGCAGGTAGACTTCACATTGGCCTGATACCACTTGGTTCCTCTCACAGAGGTGGTGATCCTGAGCCCAGGTATGATGAGGCCTCTGTATGCCCTGGGTTGTGCATTGTGTGTGGAGACCCTGGAGTGGTCTCCAGTGTCCCTCCAAGTGTGCTCTCTACTCCACCAGCCTCTGGATTACCCCAGAGATACATCCTGTCAGATAACTGTGACTGGCAGTATCTGATGCTCCCATGGACAGTCACAATGGGTCCTGAGAAGTCCTTAAGAAGTCTTTAAATTTACTCAGGTATTTACCCAGGTATTTTCAAATACTGTCAGGTATTTGATGAGAGTTTATTTTTGTTTTTCCCTGGAAATAGCTCATTGCATGGAACACTCTGCTTTCTGGTGGGAATTCTAAGTAACTCTTTTCCATTGTTTTCTGGGACACTCCCTGTCATTTCACGCTGGAATCTAACAGAGTCTAATTATCTCTCTTTTTGTCTTTATATGTGATTCTCTGTCTTTAAGAACATGGACTAGGGCTAATTGGTCATTGTGTTATAAAAGCACCTTGGCTAGGACTCAGCCAACAATTGCCATAGTGGAAGCCACCTCTTTGAGGCTGAGTGCATGCTTGCAAGACAGCCTCGGCTCAAACCCTGACTGAGCTGTCCACAGATTCCTGCTGCTATCCAGATGGCATGGAGGAGTTGGACAAAATCATAGTTTTTGTGAGAGTGAACTAGATTCCAGGGTGAAAATTATTTCTAGGGGCACCTGGGTGGCTCAGTTGGTTAGACAACTGCCTTCGGCTCAGGTCATGATCCTGGAGTCCTGGGATCGAGTCCCACATCAGGCTCCCTGCTCAGCGGGGAGTCTGCTTCTCCCTCTGACCCTCCCCCCCTCATGTGCTCTCTCTCTCTCTCTCATTTTCTTTCTTTCAAATAAATAAATAAAATCTTTAAAAAAAAAGAAAATTATTTGGAGGTGAATAGTCATGTAGTATTTTAATCCTGTCATTTTAGAGCTTTTATTTTTTTGGTTAAATTATTTTTGAATAATTATTTTATTTTTTTCTTTCTCCAAATTTTTATCCAAATTCCAGTTAGTTAACATTCAGTGTAATCTTAGTTTCACTTGTAGGATTAGTGATTCATCCTTACATACAACACCCAGTGCTCATCACAAGTGCCCTCCTTAATCCCCATCGCCTATTTTACCCATCCCCCTGCCACCTCTTTCCAGTAACCCTCAATTTGATCTCTACAGTTAAGAGTCTCTCTCTTGGTTTGCTTCTCTTTCCCTACCCCCATGTTTATTTGTTTTGTTTCTTAAATTCCACATGAATGAAATCATAAGGTATTTGTCTTTCTCTGACTGACTTTCTTGGACTGACTTATTTTGCTTAGCATAATACTTTCTAGCTCTATTCATGTCTTTGTAAATGGCAAAATTTCATTCTTTTTTATGGCTGAGTAATATATATATATATATATGAGGATGAATGGATATTTCAGCTCTTTCCATAATTGAATCAGTATTTATGTATCTTTTGGGTAAATACCTAGTAGTGAAATTGCTGGATCATGGGGTAGTTCCGTAGTTCTATTTGTAACTTCTTTTTCTTTCTTTCTTTCTTTCTTTCTTTCTTTCTTTCTTTCTTTCTTT
>NC_058411.1:119299786-119312322 GCF_002201575.2 Neomonachus schauinslandi | reverse complement strand
TTTCTTTCTTTCTTTCTTTCTTTCTTTCTTTCTTTCTTTCTTTCTTTCTTTCTTTCTTTCTTTCTTTCTCTCTCTCTCTCTCTCTTTCTTTCTTTCTTTCTTTCTTTCCTTCTTTCTTTCTTCTTTCTTTCTTCCTTCCTTCCTTCCTTCCTTCCTTCCTTCCTTCCTTCTTTCTTTCTTTCTTTCCTTTCTTTCCTTTCTTTCTTTCCTTTCTTTCCTTTCTTTCCTTTCTTTCCTTTCTTTCCTTTCTTTCTTCCTTCTTTTGAGAGATAGTGTGAGGGGTGTGCAGAGGGAGACAGAGAGAGAACCTTAAGCAGGCTTCACACTCCATGCACAGCAATAAGCCTGATGTGGTGTTCCAACTCACCACTCAGAAATCATGACCTGAGCCAAATTCAAGAGTTGGGCGCTTAACTGACTGAACCAACAAGGCACCCCATATTTTTTAACTTTTTAAAGAATCTCCATACTGTTTTCCAGAGTGGCTGCACCAATTTGCATTCTCACCAACAGTGCCGGAGGGATCCCTTTTTTCCACATCCTCACCAACACCTTTTCTTTCTTATGTTTTTGATTCTGTCATTCTGACAGAGTGAGGTGATACCTCTTTGTAGTTTATATTTTTATTTCTCTAATGTTGAGTGAAGTTGACCAGCTTTTCACGTGACTGCTGGCCATAGGTATGTATTCTTTGGAAAAATGTCTGTTCATGTCTTCTGCCCATTTTTAATTGGATTATTGGTTTTTTGATTGTTGAGTTTGATAAGTTCTTTATACATTTTGAACACTAACCCTTTATCAGATATGTCATTTGCAAATATCTTCTCCCATTCTGTAGGCTGTCTTGAAGTCTTGTTTTTTCCCTTATTGTGCAGAAGCTTATATCAATGAAGTCCCAGTAGTTTATTTTTGGTTTTGTTTCCCTTGCCTCAGGAGACATATCTAGTAAGAAGTTGCTACAACAAAGGTCAAAGAGGTTACTGCCTATGCTCTCCTCTAGGATTGTAATGGTTTCCTGTCTCACATTTAGGTCCTTAATCCATTTTGAATTTATTTTTGTATATGGTGTAAGAAAGTGGTCCAGTTTCATTCTTTTGTATATTGCTGTCCAATTATCCCAACACCGTTTGTTGAAGAGATTCATTTTCCCAATGGATATTCTTTCCTGCTTTGTCAAAGATTAGTTGACCATACAGTTGCTGGTTTGTTTCTGGGATTTCTGTTCTGTTCCATTGATCTATGTGTCTATTTCTGTGCCTGTACCATACTGTCTTGATCACTACAACTTTGTAATATAAATTTGAAGTCTGGAATTGTGATACTTTCAGCTTTGCTTTTCTTTTTCAAGATTTCTTTGGCAATTTGGGGTCTTTTGTGGTTCCATACAAATTTTAGGGTTGTTTATTTTAGCTCTGTGAAAAAAAAATGCTGTTGGTATTTTGATAAGGATTGCATTAAATGTGTGGATTGCTTTGGGTAGTATAGACATTTTAACAATATTTGTTTTTTCCAATCCATGAGCATAGAATATTTCTCCATTACTTTGTGTCATCTCCAATTTCTTTCATCAGGGTTTTATAGTTTTCTGAGTACAGATCTTTTATCTTCTTGGTTAGGTTTATTCCTGTGAATCTAATGGTTTTAGGCACAACTGTAAATGGGATTGATTCTTTGATTTCTCTTTGTGTCGCTTCATTATTGGTGTATAGGAATGCAACAGGTTTCTGTACTTTGTGTATCCTGCAACTTTACTGAATTCATGTATCCGTCATAACAGTTTTTTTTTTTTTGGTAGAATCTTTTGTGTTTTCTTTTTTTTTTTTAAGATTTTATTTATTTATTCATGAGAGACAGAGAGACAGACAGAGGCAGAGGGAGAAGCAGGCTCCCCGCGGAGCAGGGAGCCCTATGCGGAACTCGATCCCAGGACCCTGGGATCATGACCTGAGCCGAAGGCAGACGCTTAACTGACTGAGCCACCCAGGCGTCCCTGTCTTTTGTGTTTTCTATATAGAGTATCATGTCATCTGCAAATAGTGAAAATTTTACTTCTTCCTTGCTGATTTGGATGCCTTTTTTCCCTTTTTGTTGTCTTATCGCTAAGGCTAGGACTTCCAGTACTTTGCTAAAAAAACAGTGGTGAGAGTGGACATTTCTGTCTTATTCATGACCAAAGGGGAAAAGCTCTCAATTTTTCCCAATTGAGGACGATATTAGCTGTGGGTTTTTCATATATGGCCTTTATTATGTTGAGGTATATTCCCTCTAAATCTACTTTGTTGAGGGTTTTTATCCTGAATGGATGTTGTACTTTGTCAAATGCTTTTTCTGCATCTCTTGAAAGGATCATACAGTTCTTATCTTTTCTTTTATCAGCGTGGTGTATCACCTTGATTAATTTGTGAATATTAAACCACCCCTACATCCCAGAAAAAAATCCCACTTGATTGTGGTGAGCGATTCTTATATTGAACTGTTGAATTTGATTTGTTAGTATTTTCTTGAGAATTTTTGCATTCATGTTCATGAGGGATATTGGTCTGTAGTTCTCTCTTTTTTAGTGGAATCTTTGTCTGGTTTTAGAATCAGGGTAATGCTGGCCTTGTAGAATGAGTTTGGAAGCTTTCCTTCTATTTCTTTCTTTCTTTTTTTTTTTTTTTTGGAACAGTTTGAGTAGAATAGGTATTAACTCTTCTTTAAATGTCTGGTAGAAGTCCCCTGGGAAGCCATCTGGCTGTGGGTTTTTGTTTGTTGGAAGATTTTTGATTACTGATTCAATTTCTTTGCTGGTTATCAGTCTGTTCAAATTTTCTATTTCTTCCTGTTTCAGTTTTGGTAGTTTGCATGTTTCTAGGAATGTATCCATTTCTTCCAGGTGGTCCAATTTGTTGGCATAGAGTTTTTCATAATATTCTCTTAAAATTATATTCCTCAGGTGTTGGTTGTTATTTCTCCTCTCTCATTTGTGATTTTATTTATTTGTATCTTTTCTCTTTTCTTTTTGATAAATCCAGTTAAGGATTTTTTAATTTTGTTAATTCTTTCAAAGAACCAGCTTCTGGTTTCATTTTTCTGTTATATTGTTTTATTTAGTTTCTGTATCATTTATTTCTGCTCCAATCTTTATTATTGCCCTTATGCTGGTTTTAGGCTTCAGTTTTGTTTTTCTTTTTCCAGGTCCTTTAGGTGTAAGGTTAGGTTGTTTATTTGAGATTTTTCTTGTTTCTTGAGATAGGCCTGTATTGCTATATACTTCCCTCTTAGGACCACTTTTGCTGTATCCCAAAGATTTTGGACTTTAGTATTTTCATTTTCATTTGCTCCATGTATTTTTTTACTTCTTCTCTGATTTCCTGCTTGATCCATTCATTTTTTTAGTAGGATATTCTTTAACCTCTATGTATTTATGGTCTATCCAAATGTTGTCTTGTGGTTCACTTCAAGTTTAATAGTGTTGTGGTCTGAAAAAAATGCATGATGTAATCTCAATCTTTTTCTACTTGTTGAGGCCATATTTGTGACCTAGTATGTGATCTATTCTGGAGAATGTCCAAAGTGCAATCAAAAAGAATGTGCATTCTGCTGCTTTAGGATGAAATGTTCTGAAAATATTGATAGTCCATCTGTTCCAGTATGTCATTCAAAGCCATTGTTTCCTTGTTGATTTTCTGCTTAGATGATCTGTCCATTGATTCAAGTGGGGTTTTAAAGTTCCCTACACACACACACACAAGTCCCCTACAATTATTGTATTACTATCAATGAGTTTATGTTTGTTATTAATTGATTTATGTATTTGGGTTTTCCCATGTTGGGGGCATAAATATTTACAATTATTCAATCTTATTAGATAATCCCCTTTAAAAGGATATAGTGCCCTTCTTCATCTCTTGTTATAACCCTTGGTTTAAAATCTAGTTTGTCTGATATAAGTATTGCTACTCCAACTTTCTTTTGATGTGCAATTGCATGGTTAATGATTCTCTATCCCCTCATTTTCAAGCTGGAGGTATCTTTAGGTCTAAAATTAGTGTCTTGTAGGCAGCATATCAATGGGTCTTATTTTTTTGTTTGTTTGTTTTCCATTCTGATACCCTATGTCTTTTGGTTGGAGCAACATTTACATTCATAGTAATTATTGATAGATCTGACTTTAATGCTATTTTATTATTTATTTTATCATTGTTTCTGGTTCCTTTCTAGTCTTTATCACTTTTGGTCTTTCTTTCCCATTCAAAGAGTCCCCTTTAATGTTTATTGCAGGGCTGGCTTAGTGGTCACAAACTCCTTTAGTTTTTATTTGTCTGGAAAACTCTTTATCTCTCCTTCAAGCTAACCTTGCTAGATAGAGTATTCTTAGCTACAGATTTTTCCCATTCAGTACTTTCAATACACCATGCCACTCCCTCTGGCTTGCCATGTTTCTTTTAAAAGATCCACAGTACAACTATTGAGTCATTGAACACGACATCAAAAACTAATGATGTACTATATGGTGGCTAACTGAACATACTAAAAAAAAAGAAAGAAAGAAAGAAAGAAAGATCTGTAGCTAGCTTTATGGATCTTCCCTTGTAAGTTATGGACTTCTTTTTTCTGTGTGCTTTTAGGACTTTTTTCTTTATCACTACATTTTGCTAATTTAACTACAATACGTTTTGGTGTTTGCCTGCTTTTGCTGATTTTGATGGGAGTTCTCTGTGCCTCCTGGATCTGGGTGTCTATTTCCTTCCCAGATTAGGGAAGTTTTTTCAGCTATTATTTCCTCAAATAAACCTTCTACCCCCCCCCCCTTGTGTCTCTTCTTCTGGGAATCCTATGATACAGATGTTATTACATTTGATGGAGTCTCTGAGTTTCCTAAGTCTATTCTCATGTTACATAATTCTTCTTTCTCTTTTTTGTTCACCTTCATTATTTTCCATTATTTTATCTTCCATATCACTTATTTGTTTCTCTACTTCTTCCATCTTTGTGGTTATTACAACTAGCCTGTTTTGAATCTCAGTTATTGACTGTTTTTTTTTAACTCTTTTATCTCTGTGGTAAGAATTTTCCTACTTTTCTTAAACCCAGGTAGTATCCTTATGACTGTTGCTTTAAATTCTCCTTCAGGTATATTACTTATATCTGTTTTGATAGATCTCTGGCCATGATTTTGTTCTTTCTTTTGGGATGAATTCCTCTGTCTTGGCATTTTATCTACATCTCTGTCTTCTGTGTGTTTAGAAAAGCCTGTTATGTTTCCTGGTTCTGAGAGTAATGAATTTATGAAGAAGAAGTGGTATAATGTCCAGGGCCTGGCACTTCAGGGAGTGTCTCTGGTGTGTGCTGCATGTACTCTGCTGCTATATTTTGGCTGCCATATCCTTCAGACCAGTCATCTGCAGAGACTCTCCCTGCCTGCAGTGGGCAGTGTTTGGGCCTTGGCCAGAGTGTGGCAAGTTTTCATTAGGTGTGCTCTGGTCTGCTTGTAAATGAGACCTAATGTGTTTACACTAGAACTAAGCTTTGCAGAATGCTATGGTCAATAGCATGATTGTGCAGGGGTTCTGCTGGTCTTCTGGGGAAGGGACAAACTCACTGGGCCTTAGGCACACTTGCCTGAGAAAGCAGTAGCAGCAGAATGCAGGGGGCAGGACTTGTTGTAAACAGATTACGCAGCCAGTGTTGGCACTGTGCTGTTTACTGAGGTTGGTTTTTGCTGAGGGGCAGGGGAAGGAAATAGTGCCAGCCAGCTCCTTTGTCCCAGGAAAGGTGTCTCCGTGCTTGCTGCTCTCAGGGAAGCACTCCCAGAAGAACAAATAATTTCCCCTTATGCATCCCAGGCATTTTTCAAATCGCTGGTTTCATGCTATCTGTTTCTGCATTGCTTGCCTGCCTGGAACAGTGCAGTGCACTTTGGGCTCTATCCCTGCCAAGCAGGCTGACTTTTAAAACTCCAAACTTTAGGGATATGCTGTGGCACGTGCCTACACTGGTCTTCTGGGGGAGGGTCTTGCTGCATTGGGACAGATGCAGGTTTGACCAAAAAGAGCAGTTGTACCAGGTGCAGGGGCATGAGATTTGGAGCAAAGCAGACTAAACAGCCTGTGTCCATCCAGGTTAGCTGCCCTCAGCAGGTGTCTCTGCAACTATTCTGAGGGGCAGGGGAAGGAAATGGCACCCACCAGCTCTTTTATCCCTGGAGAGGCATCTTTGAACACCACCTCTCAAAGATGCACTCCAAGAAGAGCAAACAGTGTCTCCCTGTGCACCTTAGGTGATCCTCGGATGACAACATCTCCTCCTGGGTTGTTTGCCTGCCTTCTTTCCAGACATAGGGAATGCACCCTCAAGTCTCTGTCCCAGCCAAACCCACTGACTTTTTAAAACTCCAGTCTTTGAGCCCCACTGTTTGCAAAAATTCATGAAAATCAATCTTTCTCATTTTTCCAGCCAATGACTTTGGGGAAGTGTTCTCCTTGTGCATATCCCTGTGTGCTCCACTCTCTCTCACCTTTCTCTGTGACCAGGGCTCCCTCCCCTCTGTAACACCTGTGATCCATTTCTCCTCCAAACCACGTCTCCACATTTCCTACCTTCCTCAATGTGTCCTCTTTTCTCCCTCTAGGGTCTCCCTCTAAGGCCAATTTCTTGGGTATTCAGAATTATTTGATAGTTATCTAGTTGTATTCAAGGGATGAGACAAGCCTAGGGTCCTACTATGTTGTCATCTTAACTCCACCTCTGTTTTAGAGCTTTTAAAATATACACTCTTCTGTCTTCAACTACAGTAAATCTGTAGCTCCAGTGCACATTTTTCTCTTTAGATCCTAACGTACATTTACTTCTTTTTTTAATTATGTTATGTTAATCACCATACATTACATCATTTGTTTTTGATGTAGTGTTCCATGATTCATTGTTTGCGTATAACACCCAGTGCTCCATGCAGAACGTGCCCTCTTTAATACCCATCACCAGGCTTTGTGTGCTTCACAGCTTACCCAAATTCACTACACTTCCCAGTCAAACTTATTTTCCATCCATATTCCCAAAGTTGATTATCGACTCCATCATCAATCCTGCCATCCAAACTAGAGATCTTAGAATCATTCATGACTTTTCTTTCTTTATCACTCTCATCAAATTCATTGGATGCTGTGGCATTGCCCAGAAATTTTTATTTTTAACTAGTACCCCAGATGACCCTCACATAGTGTTTGGTGGGCCTTCTTTAAGAAACACTCCCTGTGGGGGGGGCGGAGCAAGATGGCGGAGGAGTAGGAGACCTGGATTTCGTCTCCTCTCAGGAATTCACCTGGATAGGGATCAAACCATTCTGAACACCTACAAACCCTACAGGAGATCGAAGAAAGGAATAGCAACAACTCTCTGAACAGAAAAGCGACCACTTTCTGGAAGGTAGGACGTGCGGAGAAGTGAATCTGAGGCGATATTTGGGAGGATAAATGGCGGGGGGGGGGCCTCCGTCGGCCGCTTCTGGCAAGTGATAGAGCCGCGGAGCACAAAATCGGGACTTTTAAAAGTCTGCTCCGCTGAGGGACGTCACTCTGGTGGCTAAGCGGGGGGTGGAACCCTCCGGGACAGTGTGGTCTCAGGACCATTGGGGTCACAGAAAGACCGGGGGTGCCTGAGTGCGGCAGAGCTCCCAGGTAACAGAGCAGGGAAGCTGGCTGCAGAGGTGGAGCCCAGGCGCGGGCTCTCAGCTTGGGGTTGCCATAAACCATGATCTGCGGCACAGTCGGGCCACTGCTCCTCCAGCAGGGACCCAACAAGCGGCAGATCCGGGGAGACTCACCTTCCTCCCCCCGGGAGGAGCCGCGCGGGAGTGCACCGCAGGGATCTTTTGGGTTTGGAGACTCCACACGGGGTCAGGCGCTGGAGATAGAAATGCGCGGACGCAGGCCGGGTGAGCACGGAGTGAGGCTGGAGACCGGGGAGACGGGAGTGACTGACGGCTTTTCTCTGGGGGCTCACTGAGAAGCGGGGCCCGAGTTCTCGGCTCCTCCGGGGCGGAGATTGGGAGGCCGCCATTTTCACTCTCCGCCTCCAAAGCTGTATGGAAAGCTCGCAGGGAACAAAAGCCCTGGAGAGCAAACCCGAGCAGATTACTTAGCCGGGAGGGGGCAAGGGCAGGGCAAATCCTCCTCCGGCAAAGACATTTGGAAACCATGGCAACAGGCCCCTCCCCAGAAGATCAGCAAGAACAGCCAGCCAAGACCAAGTTTACCGATCAATGAGAATGGCAGAACTCCAGCGCTAGGGGAATAAGGCACATAGAATTCATGGCTTTTTTACCATGATTCTTTAGTCTTTCAAAGTTAATATTTTTTTTAACTGTCTTTTTTTTGAATTTTTCTTTTTCCCTTTTTCAACCATCTTATCAATCCCTTTTTTAAAAAAAAAACATTTTTATTTTTCATTTTTAGAGTCATATTCTATCCCTGCATAGTAGTTACCTGTATTTTTGGCTTATATATATAAGTTGTTTTCTCTTTAAAATTTTGAGATAGTTTCGTCTAACAGATTAAAATATACCCTAAATCTCTAGTATATGGTGTTTTCTATTCCCCTGCCTGATCACATCCTCTCCCTTTATTTTTCTTTTTTCTTTTTTTAAATCCTCTTCTTTCTTTTTTCAAACAACTTCTTATCAATTCCTTTTATAAAATTTTTCATAATTTCTGTCTTTACTGTTATATTCCATCCCTTCATCATATCAACCCTTATTTTTGTACATATATAAGTTTTTCTTTCTTTAAAAATTTGGGAGGCACTTTCTTCTAAAAGACCAAAATACACCCCAAATCTAGTGTGTGGCACTGGTCTTTATACCAGCCTGATCATATTTGATCACATTCTGGTTTTTTTTTTTGTTGTTGTTGTTGTTTTGTTTGTTTTTGTTTTTATCTTTATCTTTTTCTTTTTTTTCTTTCTCTTTTTTCTCTCTTTCCCTTTCTTTTACCACTGCTTCAGGTCTTTTCTGATTTGTTTAGAGTATATTTTCTGGGGACGTTGTTATTCTGCTAGCATTTTGTTCTCTCATTAATCTATTCTCCTCTGCACAAAATGACAAGACGGAAAAAATCACCTCAACAAAAAGAACAAGAGGTAGTACCGACTGCCAGGTACCTACTCAATACGGACTTTAGTACGATGTCAGATCTAGAGTTCAGAATCATCACTTTAAAGATACTAGCTGGGCTTGAAAAAAATATGGAAGTTATTAGAGAAACCCTTTTTGGAGAAGTAAAAGAACTAAAATCCAACCAAATAGAAATCAAAAAGGCTATTAATGAGGTGCAATCAAAAATGGGGGCGCTAACTGCTAGAATAAATGAGGCAGAAGAGAGAATCAGTAATATAGAAGATGAAATGATGGAAAATCAAGAAGCTGAGAAAAAGAGAGATAAACAACTACTGGATCATGAGGGCAGAATTCGAGAGATAAGCGATACCATAAGATGAAACAACATTAGAATAATTGGGGTCCCAGAAGAAGAAGAAAGAGAGAGAGGGGCAGAAGGTATACTGGAGCAAATTATAGCAGAGAACTTCCCTAATTTGGGAAAGGAAACAGGCATCAAAATCCAGGAGGCACAGAGAACTCCTCTCAAAATCAGTAAAAATAGGTCAACACCCCGACATCTAATAGTAAAACTTATGAGTCTCAGAGACAAAGAGAAAATCCTGAAAGCAGCTCGGGAGAAGAGATCTGTAACCTACAAGGGTAGAAACATTAGATTGGCAACAGACCTATCCACAGAGACCTGGCAGACCAGAAAGGACTGGCAGGATATCTTCAGAGCACTAAATGAGAAAAATATGCAGCCAAGAATACTCTATCCAGCTAGGCTGTCATTGAAAATAGAAGGAGAGATAAAAAGCTTCCAGGACAAACAAAAACTAAAGGAATTTGCAAACACAAAACCAGCCCTACAGGAAACCTTGAAAGGGGTCCTCTAAGCAAAGAGAGAGCCTAAAAGCAGCATAGACCAGAAAGGAACACAGACAATATACGGTAACAGTCACCTTACAGGCAATACAATAGCACTAAATTCCTATCTTTCAATAGTTACCCTGAATGTAAATGGGCTACATGCCCCAATCAAAAGACACAGGCTATCAGACTGGATTAAAAAACAAGACCCATTGATATGCTGTCTGCAAGAGACTCATTTTAGACCCAAAGACACCCCCAGATTGAAAGTGAGGGGGTGGAAAATCATTTACCATGCTAATGGACACCAAAAGAAAGCTGGGGTGGCAATCCCTATATCAGACAAATTAGATTTTAAACCAAAGACTGTAATAAGAGATGAGGAAGGACATTATAACTACTTAAAGGATCTATCCAACAAGAAGATCTAACAATTGTAAATATCTATGCCCCTAACATGGGAGCAGCCAATTATATAAGGCAATTAATAACAAAAGCAAAGAAACAAATCGAAAACAATACAATAATAGTGGGGGACTTTAACACCCCCCTCACTGAAATGGACAGATTGTCTAAGCAAAAGATCAACAAGGAAATAAAGACTTTAAATGACACACTGGACCAAATGGACTTCACAGACATATTCAGAACATTCCACCCCAAAGCAACGGAATACACATTCTTCTCTAGTGCCCATGGAACATTCTCCAGAATAGATCACATCCTAGGTCATAAATCAGGTCTCAACCGGTACCAAAAGATTGGGATCATTCCCTGCCTATTTTCAGACCACAATGCTTTGAAACTAGAACTCAATCACAAGAGGAAAGTCAGAAAGAACTCAAATACATGGAGGCTAAAGAGCATCCTACTGAAGAATGAATGGGTCAACCAGGAAATTAAAGAGGAATTAAAAAAATTCATGGAAACCAATGAAAATGAAAACACAACTATTCAAAATCTTTGGGATGCAGCAAAGGCAGTCCTAAGAGGAAATTATATAGCAATACAAGCCTTTCTGAAGAAACAAGAAAGGTCTCAAGTACACAACCGCAGCCTACACCTAAAGGAGCTGGAGAAAGAACAGCAAATAAAGCCTAAACCCAGCAGGAGAAGAGAAATAATAAAGATCAGAGCAGAAATCAATGAAATAGAAACTAAAAGAACAGTAGAACAGATCAACGAAACTAGGAGCTGGTTCTTTGAAAGAATTAACAAGATTGATAAACCCCTGGCCAGACTTATCAAAAAGAGAAGAGAAATGACCCAAATCAACAAAAGCATGAATGAAAGAGGAGAGATCACAACCAACACCAAAGAAATACAAACAATTATAAGAACATATTATGAGCAACTCTATGCCAGCAAATTAGATAACCTGGAAGAAATGGAGGCATTCCTAGAGATGTATCAACTGCCAAAACTGAACCAGGATGAAATAGAAAACCTGAACAGACCGAAAACCACGAAGGAAATTGAAGCAGTCATCAAAAATCTCCCAAAACACAAAATCCCAGGGCCAGATGGCTTCCCAGGGGCATTCTACTAAACATTTCAAGAAGAATTAATACCTATTCCTCCCAAACTGTTCCCAAAAATAGAAATGGAAGGAAAACTTCCAAACTCATTTTATGAGGCCAGCATTACCTTGATTCCAAAACCAGACAAAGACCCCATCAAAAAGGAGAATAACAGACCAATATCCCTGATGAACATGGATGCAAAAATTCTCACCAAAATACTAGCCAATAGGATCCAACAGTACATTCAAAGGATTATTCACCATGACCAAGTGGGATTTATCCCTGGGCTGCAAGGTTGGTTCAACATCCGCAAATCAATCAACGTGATACAATACATTAACAAAAGAAAGAACAAGAACCATATGATCCTCTCAATAGATGCAGAAAAAGCTTTTGACAAAGTACAGCATCCTTTCTTGATCAAAACTCTTCAGAGTATAGGGATCGAGGGTACATACCTCAATATCATAAAAGCCATCTATGAAAAATCTACAGCGAATATCATTCTCAATGGGGAAAAACTGAGAGCTTTCCCCCTAAGGTCAGGAACGCGGCAGGGATGTCCACTATCACCACTGCTATTCAACATAGTATTAGAAGTCCTAGGCACAGCAATCAGACAACAAAAAGAAATCAAAGGCATCCAAATTGGCAAAGAAGAAGTCAAACTCTCACTCTTTGCAGATGATATGATACTTTATGTGGAAAACGCAAAAGACTCCACCCCAAAACTGCTAGAACTCATACAGGAATTCAGTCAAGTGGCAGGATAGAAAATCAATGCACAGAAATCAGTGGCATTCCTATACACCCACAACAAGACAGAAGAAAGAGCAATTAAGGAGTCGATCCCATTTACAATTGCACCCAAAACCTTAATATACCTAGGAATAAATCTAACCAAAGAGACAAAGGATCTGTACTCAGAAAACTATAAAATACTCATGAAAGCAATTGAGGAAGACACAAAGAAATGGAAAAACGTTCCATGCTCATGGATTGGAAGAACAAATATTGTGAAGATGTCAATGCTACCTAGAGCAATCTACACATTCAATGCAATCCCC